>NC_060898.1:23313415-23433415 GCF_014805685.1 Silurus meridionalis | reverse complement strand
CATGGTTCTCGAGTTCCACAGTAACCTCATGGATCTTTAGTCTGTCCATGTGAAACCATCCTGAAAACATCACCCAAAACATCACCCAAAACATCAGGATGGAGCAGACAGGTCTGGAGAGAAGAGTAATCAATATTAAAACGTTCAGCACTTCATTTTTCCAGGGTGCAGTCTCGGATTTCCCAAATCTTCTCAAAACTTGAGTGAAAGAAGCACTCGGAATAAAGCGACCCCAGTGTAAATATTTCATCCTTTATTTCATGCCATAAATAGATTTTTATTTAACCGAGAAGTGAAATCCCCCACCCCCAGCAGCAATCTGAGGTCCATCACACATCATGCACTTTTTGCTTCAGTTGTGTCTTAAAACAGTTAAATGATGAATTTGTTTTTTTTTTATATATATATAATTTTGTATAACAGTTAATGGACGAGACGAGAGCCAGTCATGACCCCTGCTGTAGATTTTATCTATTTGTTTTTTTTTACGCTGTTCACCTGATGAGCAACATGATCCTGTTTGGAGTAAAACTTATTGTACATTAATGCATTACTTTTACTGCATACATTTATTAAATATCTCATTTTCCAATCATAATGCGCCAGTGCCTTACGGCTTTATTACTTATCAGTGATCAGTAAAGAATCAAACATTTTCATTAAAACAACTTCAAGCATTTTAGTTCAATTGATTTCAGAAATCATTACAAAAATCTTTATCGATGTAAAAATGTAGAAATTGAACAGTTTTTATAACAAAATGATCATTTGGGAATTAAATTAATCAATTCGATAATCATTAATATAAATATATTATTATTGATCATCAAAAAGGACAAACCACTTGTGAGTAAAAAAAAAAAAAATCTATTTTTAATATATTAATATTCATAACTTTTGGACTTTTAATTTATTTATTTATTAATCCAACGTCCAAAAATGGAATTTGTACCTAATTTTTTTTTGCTCATGTTCCTTTTGGAAATTAAATTTATTTGTGATGTAGAGTTTAATGGTTCATATAAAATGGAGATTTGGAAGAATGTGCAGTTTATCGTAACATATCTCTTTTATTTGTTTGTTTGATTGTTTGTTTGTTTGTTTGTTTGTTTGTTTGTTTATTACCTAATTTATTAGCTTTAACTGTATTAAATCTATGATGGATTTCCTGAAAGTTAAATCTAGAGCAATGATACTTCAGCTACAGAACAGATGTACAGTGATAAAATAATTCATTTGTTTATACTGGTTGAACTGGAATGGGAATGGAACACCAGTGAACTGCCTTATGAACTGAAATCACATCCCATCCTAGCGTGAAGAAGGCCCAAGCCTAGGAGTTGCACATTATAATAATATCCTCTGATGAAGCCCCTGGTAAAATTTTTAATACTTATTATAAACGTAAGCACACATGCCCACATAGGAACTTGTATGAAAGTTAAACAAAGTCCTGGTCTCAACCTCAGCTCATTCGTTTGTATCTGATTTGACCAGACCGGATGATATCAGACTGATCTGTAGCGGTTATACCTGTACTGAGTGCTGTGAGAGACCACTCACTCCAGCAACGGAGAAGTTCTCTGAGGAACTGGAGCTTGTTCACCTTGTCCTAATCTCAGTGTATGAATATTAGAAGGTGTGAATCTGTTTACAGAAGTCTGTATAAATGAGATGGTTGTATGACTTCATCATCACACCCAGACGGCTCTGTGAAACATTCTGGAAATCATCACTTATAATACAATTGATAAATCTTGGAACTTGTGGTTTACACCTGACATCAATAACATCTAATGACATTTTATCACGTATGTGATTCTTCCCCCAAACACACTTGAACTAGGAGACCCAAAGCCTGACAATGCCCCTGTGCACAAAGCCAGTTCCATGAAGATATGGGTTGGAGTGGAAGATCTCTTTCTGTAGAGCACTAAACTCTGTAAAACACCTTTGGAATGAATGCTGTGAACGTTGACTGCACCCCAGGCCTCCTCACCGTCTCACCGTCTCACCTCCATCAGTACCTGACATGAAATCTAGTGGAACATCTTTCCAGAAGAGTGGAGGTTATTATAACAGTAAATGGGGACTAAATGTGGTGTTGGACGTTCAAAACAATCGTATGGTCAGGAGTCCACAAACTTTGGTCTATATAGTGTATTTTAATAACAGTATCAGTATTAACCATAATCACACAATCAAGATCTATTATAAAGATGAAGTGCTGTCAAAATGGAGTCCTGTAAGATTTTCCTCAAACATTTTCTCTTAATAACGAGGAGGAACAATGATTTGATAATAATTCAACATACAAATATACACAATATATATATATATATATACCCTAGGGATGTTACATATAGGAATTACGATCCAGGTTGCATAGAGACATCAAGGAATTATGGGGTTTTAAGTGCTTCGTATTCGTACTTTCTCCAAGTAAAAATCTCATCCTGCAGTATTTCTTTTGTCTTGTGAGACTCCAGTTCTGATGTCTGAAGTCCAGTCCTCTGCTCTGAACCAGACACTCTGTGTAACTTTCATTTTGTATTCATAAGCGATGAGTCATTCATGATTGATTTGTTCATTTGAGTCTTGAATGTGACTCAGAAGAACGAGTCGTTTTAAAGAACGATTCGTTCATTTTCTACTGGACTCTCATGAGCGAAGCATCTGAGAATCTCTGTAGGGTTCGTTTGATGTATTGAGTAGTTTAACCCTCAAGTCGTTTGTTCTTTTTTACGTGACTCCCATATGCGCCATGCAGTTACATATACTTATAAATATATTTATAAATTATTGGAACTATAGTTAATGTTGGTGTATGTGGACATGTTGGAGATCTGGTTACTGAAAATTTTATATTTAATTTCTGATCAAAGAAACAAAATAAATTCGTTCAATTTTTTTCAAGATTCAAAGAACCGAGTCACTGAAATGATCTTCTCGTCAGCAGTGTTCTGTATTTGTTAGAACTTTTGTTACAGTACATTTGCATTTGGTTTTAATATCCCAGGAGGAATTCAAACGTTTTGAGTCTAGTTTTTTTTTAACACGCCAACAGATGGCAGCACAAGCCTGCAGACAGAGTCACAGGCGGCACCGACCTTCATAAGTCAACGTGCTAAAAAAGGAAATTTGTCCTGCATCCATCAGGAGCTGTGCAACTGGTGCTATTCTGAACACATGCATTAACACATTTGCTATTCGAAAGGGGACTATTTTGAAGGTGATCGTGTGGAAACGTAGACACATTTAGTACTTTCTTATGAACAGAGCGAGTCTCCAAACTTTTTGATACCACGTCATACTTACCTGTACATGTTCCTGATACAGTACACTGAAGCAGAATTCATTCTGAGACGTGGCTCTGGTGTGTTTGATAAGACAAGCCTCATATTTTCAGCACAATTTCATAAAAATATGTTCTTTCCGGTTTCGAGTCATGTGTCTGTGTCTTACCTGCTGATGGTACATCTGCGTAGATGGTGTCCATTAACTCTTTAATAAAATGCACGCTAATTAGTACATGAGTAGATTCATTTATTCATCTTCTTTATGCTGGTCAGAGTC
Organism: Silurus meridionalis; assembly: GCF_014805685.1. Classification (NCBI taxonomy): domain Eukaryota; kingdom Metazoa; phylum Chordata; class Actinopteri; order Siluriformes; family Siluridae; genus Silurus; species Silurus meridionalis. The sequence goes on along the minus strand of NC_060898.1, from coordinate 23,429,839 downwards.
ACAGTGGAACTCTGTGCACAAGACGATGAGCATGTCTCTCTCACACACACACACACACACACACGTTCCCACTAGGAGGCAATTAAAGGAAGCTTGTCAACCCTTCTGGCATTTGTTTGGGAGATGGAACTTTGCTGGAAAAAACCCATATGGACACGAGAAGACCTTGTAAAACTCGGCACAGAGATTAGCACGAGATCCAGACTGAATCCTGGACCAAATCTTGGACCGAATCTTTGAACGAATGCTGGATTAAATCCTAGACTGATTATTGGACCAAATCTTGGAGCGAATCCTGTACTCCATCCTGGACTCCATCCTGGGCTTAATCCCTGGACAGAATCCTAGTCTCTGGAGCTCTGTGGCATAAACACTGTCTGCTGTGCCATCAAACATCCCACACAAGCACATTTTGGCACAATTAAGTTGAGATGGAAAATTTCCGTCTCGGCCATGTTCATCTTGTCTCTTCATTAAATCTCTTTCTTTCAGAGTAGAAACAGGAACAATAGGATTGAAAATCTATCGTAAGAAGATCGTAAGAAGAAGAATAACGATGGCGTACCACATTTTCCTGAGCACCCGGTAGTGTCGAATCGCAGATTCCCTTCGCAGATTCATTTTCCTCAAACTCGTTCGAAAGTATTGTCTTAATTAGTGTTGATATGAAATAATGAGATCCTCAAGTTCTTGTTTAATTGATTATTTAACTTATTAACCAAAGTCTCAGCGGGACATCACCACACTCCCGAGCGGAGTCTTATAAACTTTATTAAACGGATTAAAATTACATTTGCATTCGAATGGAACAAATACACCGAGCCAATCTGGAGGCGGAAAGATGAAAAGTCATTACACGTCTCTGTTTTGCTTATATTATGTTAAATTCAGAAACGTACACGCTTAGTGAAGCGAACGCTTGATCAAGAGTTGTACAGGATTGAAATTTAAACATCCCTGTTTTCATTAAAGGCACATTAGAAACAAGTTTGTGATTTATAACCTTTCGCATCACAAGTAGTCAAATAAAACATTTCGGAACCTGATTTGATTAATATTAATTAAATAAAATGTTGGCTTTAGCTATTAAGTCTGAGCATTCTGATAATCAGATGTTTCAAACCTGGAAACTCTGGTGTACGTTTATCCATGATAAAAGCCTGGATCAATGGTGTGATTTATTTTTATTTTTATTATTGATAAATAAATTTGTATAATAAATTTTTAGAACTTTATTAGTATTATTATTTTTTATTATTTATTCTCTCTTCTTCTCTTTCTCTCTCTTCTTCTCTTTCTCTCTCTTCTTCTCTTTCTCTCTAGGACTACACCATCACCATGTATTTCCAGCAGAGCTGGCGGGACAAGCGGCTGGCGTACGCAGAGATGGCGCTTAATCTGACCCTCGACAACCGCGTGGCTGATCAGCTATGGCTACCTGACACCTATTTCCTGAACGACAAGAAGTCCTTCCTGCATGGGGTGACAGTCAAGAACCGCATGATCCGGCTCCACCCTGATGGCACCGTGCTGTATGGACTGAGGTGAGTAACGAAAACTCTGTCCTTCCCAACAAACCATTTCTCTATCACTTATAGTAATGCGGCACGATATAAAAGAAAATGCAGTAGTATTTAATACAGCGAGATGCAGGTCATGCATTTCACCCCCAGGCCTTCAGTGGTGTCCTACCTGAATCAATCCATCACTTGTTCCCATCACTATGATACCACATCTATAGAATCTATCAATATCAGAGAGAACCGCAGTAGAACAGAGCTCTGTATTACAGACAGGAATCTTATACAGTGAGAGTGAATGTCATTACTAAAGCAAGAAACCCAATTCAACAGTCTCCTTTCACTGTAGCCACAGCTGCACCGCCGCAGACATCATCTGTAGCAGAAACGTCGATATTCACATTTTTGTGCATTTTTTCAGTGCAATATGAGTTCCCTGGGGATGTGAAATCAAAGCAAAATTCTGTGTATTTGTGCAAATTTGAGAAATTCAGGAAAGAAAATTCAAAAGTATAAACGGTTGTCCCTCTTTTCTTGAAAAGTCCGTCTTGTAAAAGCAGTGTATCTGCAACCAAATCAGTTTCTCTGATTCGCTGTGGAATAAAAAAAAAACCTATTAAATCCGAATGAATATATCTGAGATTGTACAGGTTGCTTCAGATGCGGGTTGTGAGCTCTGACTTGTGCGCTCTCATACCATCCAATCAAAGCTCGTGAAATGCTGGCGTTATCGGACGCCTGCTAGAGGGCCCTGGTGTCGCCAACTCGAAATCTGATTGGTTGAAGCAACAGCCTTCAAACAACATGTACACTTGAGAGAAATGCTATGAAATAAAGAGAATAGATTATTGGGATTAATTTAACACATATTCAATGCAAAAATATTAAACTATAAGTTAGTGATCCAGACAGCAGGGAAGGTCTTTTTGGCCCTGACAAATTCCTGTTTATTTCAATAAACAGGAATTTCAGGGTTTTACAAACCCTTTCACTTGCATCTAAACTTATATATATACATACATACATACATACACTGTATGGCCAAAAGTATTGGGACAACTGACATTTCTAGCCATATGTGACTTTACCAACACCTGACTTTACTAACACCCTTGTAGCTGAATGAATCTCCACAAATCTTCACAAAATCTAGTGGAACATCTTCCCTTTCTTTTTTATACAGTAATTGTACAGGAATTGTGAAATGGGATGTTCAGAAAGATTCACATAGCAATCTTATGATCAGGTGTCCACAAACTGTTGGCCATATAGTGTGTATATATAAAGGATAAATCTTGATGTCACCTAAATGAGGATGGGTTCCGCTTTTGAGTCTGGTTCCTCTCAAGGTTTCTTCCTCATAACATCTGAGGGAGTTTTTCCTTGCCTATAAACTTGACTTGATAAATCTAAAGGATTATAACGTAATACCTTTTGCTGTAATATAAATGTTGTAAATGCAGATTTTTTAAAGAGAGCTTGTAGAACTTTTTATAGGCTTTAGAAACTTTTGGTCACGAGCACAGGTTGGTTTTTTGGCACTGAAGTTCATTTCACAGTTACGAGTGGCAGGTTGCCGTGTTTGTGGAAAGCTTTCCATTTTGGGCTGTGTTATTTAGGATCTGTGAGCAGTTCACAGCACAGCCAGGCCTTGTTGAGAAGAAGGTGATAATGGCACTGGGTGGGGAAGCAGAGTGCGAGCGTATGCTTTAGGCTGTCCTTTTGGGTTTTGTCATAAAACCAGAGACATTGCAGCATTTTAAAAATACATTGTGAAAAAGCATCAGCACTAAGAGGAAGAGTGAAATGTTTCACAACGTTAGTGGCTGGAAAACTTAGCTAGTTGAAATGTTAGCTAACTATCTAGGTCATGTACACGTTTCTAGCTATCGAACAAAGTCACTGTTACACTGCACTTCAATATGTTTAACACAGCATGTGATCACTAATGAAAATGAAAGTGACAGCTTAAGTTTATATATATATATATAAAGATTCATGCTGTAAAACATCTAAAGCTCTAGTCCAGATCACATGGCTCTAAAAGCTAGAGATCTTAATCTTAATGTAATTTACAAAAGATAGAGGTGTCAGAAGATTACAGACAGACAGACAGACAGACAGACAGACAGACAGACAGACAGACTGACCGACAGACAGACAGACAGACAGACAGACAGACAGACAGACAGACAGACAGACAGACAGACAGACAGACAGATAGATAGATAGATAGATAGATAGATAGATAGATAGATAGATAGACAGACAATAGGTAGCCAGAAAAATAGCCAGAGAGAGAGAGAGAGAGAGAGAGAGAGAGAGAGAGAGATTACTTTATTCATTCCAGAGGGAAATTTGCAGATATATTGCAAAACTTCTAATGTATATATTTATGCAACTTATAATTTGTTCACTTGTTTCTTTTATTTGTTACATTTACATTATTTTATTTGAGTGTTTATGTAACTATATTAAATTTTTATTGCTTTGGTCAGAATATTTCTCCATGACAGTCACATTTTTGAAACATTCCTATTCAAACCTAACGCTACACCAGCACCGAATCCAGTGTTGTTCCTCTACAGACAAAAAAGACAGAGAGATGACAGAAAAAAGTCCAGAACAGGACGTTAGAGAGAACTCGGCGAAGCGTTAACGCTGCCTCGATATCGCCCGAGCCGGGACTGAAAGAATCCCACTCAATCGAGCTATCAATAATGAAATATGACAAACTATTTCCTCTCTCCGTGAGACTCTGGTACAGGTGCCTTCATGAAGGATGGCGAATGAGGCTACAGCTTTATTTTTCTTTCCTTCCACCCAGGTTTAGTAAATGGATCCAAATACAAGAGATGGATAGAAGCAAAAAAAAAGGGAAAACGGTTTGCCCTAGCGAAAAGACCTGCATTCCAGATGCAATATATGGAAACGATGTAATATTTATTGAATGCAAATTGAAGCATCTATTAATACATAATGCCAGGCTGGGATTTGTAATCTTATGCGCTATTCTGGGCACAGCTTATAAATGTGCATTTTCAATTAGAGCCTCATTGTTGGAATTTACGAATGCACGATGATTTCCAAAAACACGACCCTCATATCAGATGTGGAATATTTATAGACTGTACCTCTTAAATGGCGAATGTGCTCCTTTGTATGGACTTTTTAAGAATTGATAGCAGGATTTAAGAGGAGAAAGGAAGCAGAAAAGAAGAGAAAGCAGGCTGTTCATGCCCTAATTATATATAAATATAAAAAAATTTTAGTCTTTTACTAATGTTGTTTGTTTCTTGGTTACTCGGAGACGAAATGTTTCAGCACCAAAAATAGACACAAGTGGAAATGTTAATTATAGTACGCTGACAGATAAATGCAAAGAAGCTACTGTAATGGCTACATTACTATGTTTCTCCGAAGCTCCATTACCTAATTTAAATCTACAAGTGTGCAGGGCGAGTGTGCTGTTTTTCACACTCATCCTCAGAATCCCACAAGAATTCCCAAATCAGAAAAATAAATAACCAGATTATGTGTTAATATTAATACGTTATACCACAGTCTGTCTGAATAGTGGATTGTGACTAGTTGGAAGTTTAAAGTTCAGGTGTGAATAGTGGATTGTGATTGGCTGGAAGTTCAGGTGTGAATAGTGGATTGTGATTGGTGGGAAGGAGTTCAGATGTGAATAGTGGATTGTGATTGGCTGGAGGTTCAGGTGTGAATAGTGGATTGTGATTGGCTGGAGGTTCAGGTGTGAATAGTGGATTGTGATTGGCTGGAAGTTCAGGTATGAATAGTGGATTGTGATTGGCGGGAAGGAGTTCAGATGTGAATAGTGGATTGTGATTGGCTGGAGGTTCAGGTGTGAATAGTGGATTGTGATTGGCTGGAAGTTCAGGTGTGAATAGTGGATTGTGATTGGCTGGAGGTTCAGGTGTGTATAGTGGATTGTGAATGGTTGGAAGTTCAGGTGTAGACAGTGGATGTTTCAACACCAAGAGCTAAGACAACACAAAACATCCAGAGCAGAGAGACAGGGGCTGATGAGACTGGGGTCTCCAGCTGTAATATTAATGGACGAACATGATGATATCTCAGAGCAAGTGGAGGAATTAATGGAGTGTTAAATGCTGACTTAATACGTCTCCTGACGGAGCAGGCAGAGGACGGGTTTACCAGTCAAGCTTGTGAACAGAATTAGATGTGGGCATAGAGAAGAGTTTTAGTGTTGTTTTCCAATGTATTACAATTGGATTTTATTTATACTTTTGTTTTATTGATATCCACAAGGTGGTATCAGAAAGATTCGAGACTAAGTGCTATTTACAGACAGCAAATTAGAACAAAGATCAAACGTGAAACTCTGCCACGAGGAACTTATAGAATAGAATAGCCTTTATTTGTCACATATACATTACAGCACAGTGACATTTTGTTCTTCGCATATCCCAGCTTGCTTGGAAGCCATGATACACCGCCCCTGGAGCACAGAGGGTTAAGGGCCTTGCTCAAGGGTCCAAGAGTGGCAGCTTGGCGATACTGGGGCTTGAACTCCCGACCTTCCGATCAGTAATCCAGCGCCCTAACCGCTGGAGCTACCACTCCCCTTTCGGTGCTTTGAGTGGCACACGCCCTTTAAGAGTGGAAGAACATCACTGGAAGACGACAAGAGATCAGGAAGACCTTGAACAAACTCAACCCTGAAAAAAATGTCAAAACCGTTCAGCAACTCCTGCATGATGATCGTCGGAGATTAGTCTACACGATATCACTTCCGCACCCACCCTACTCGCCAGATTTGGCTCCTGTGGACATCGTCCTCTTCCCGAAGGTGAAGATCCAGCTCAGAGGTCACCGTTTTGACACCATTACCGAAATTCAGCACGAATTGCAGAAGGTACATGACACGTTTCGAAAAGAAGAATTCCAGGACACGTTCCAGAAGAACATTGGGAGCTCTGTATTACTGTAAAAGGGGAATATTTTGAAGGTGGATAAATAAAGTACTTTCTTGTAAACAGAGCTCATCTCTAAACTTTTTAATGTCACCTCGTATATAACGTCAAACTACAGACATCCTGACATGCAACTTCAGAATGATCCAATGATCAGGCACAGAAATAGGTTGCATCGGTTACTTAATGAACACCATGTAGGCCAGAATCACAAAAGCATTGTGATAGAGAACATATTTAAAGGTTGAAGGGCAAATTAAGTAGCATCTCCAGAACATTCCAGATTTTCTGATCACTGATATAACATCAGCTTATTATTGGAGCACCACTCAGGGCCTGACCCAAAATGACTGGAGGGCCGTTCAGCCGTCTCAGACAGCACGGTCCAAACACAAGCCCCAGAGCCACGATCATTCCACAACTCTCAGATTTCCCTCTGAGGAGCTGCAGACCCACTTCTTCTCTGCTCCATGGCTTGATTCAAATCTACAAGAAACTCACAATTGGAATTTTTCACATGGAATACGAGAAAACAGAATCACACAACATGTAACACTCCAATCCATTTTCAGAAAATACACTATATATAAAAGTACACCTGAACAGGAGACCTGAACTTTCCTGCTATATGTGGTTCTTCTCCAAACTGTTACCACAAAACTGGAGGCACACAATTGTATCGGACGTCTTTGTATGCGGTAACATTAAATTTTGCGCTCACTTGAACTTGGAAACGTGTTCCAGCATGACAATGCCTTTGTGCACAAAGCCAGCTCCATGAAGATCTGCTTCACATGGTTTGGAGTGGAAGATCTCCTGATGTAGAACTCTTGTTCTCAACCCTACTGAACACCTGTGTGATGAATGTGAACGCTGACTGCACCCGGGGTCTTTTCACTTCATCAATACCTGAGAAAAACAAATGCCCACAAGGACACTCCAAAATGGAGTGGAACATCTTCCCGGAGGAGTGGAGGGAATTCTCAAGGCAAATGGATGCTAAATGCTCAAAAAGCACATACCACACTTATGACCAGGTGTCCAAAAACTTTTGGCAATATAATACATTTAGAACACAAAAGGAATTTTTTTTATCCATATATATATATATACTTCCTTGATTATTTTTGATCAACAAGACTCCTCGGACACTTATTTGTTTAGCCTATTAGATTAGCGCCAGGACATTTTAGCCCATCCAGACCCAGATTAAGTCAGCGCGCGGCTAAATTACAATCAATGGGAACCTTTTAGGACGGGACTAGAGTTCATTTATATCCAGATTCACCCAGACTAATGCATTTCTGCATTTACTAATTCGGTGTTAAGCTACAGATAACGCTGACTGTTCGTTTATTTTTCAGAGAATGGATTACAGTCGTGACAGCGGCGCGTTTGATTACTCGCACTTATTTGCTCGTCCTGACACGCGCGAGCTCACTGTACCTATCCGGCCGTTCTCACGGAAACGTATTTACGCGTGTGACACGGCAAAGAGGAGAGTAGAAACCGAATTCCTTTTTTTCCTCCGCTCAAAAAACAGCAGGAGCTGCCACGATTTAACATCGCCAATGTAATTAGGAAAATGCGCCGCGGCAGTAAATATCTCCGTGAAGCGCCATCGACTCCCACGCAGCTCATTAGCAAAGCGTGACGCCGCCGCTCCGATCCGGCCGGCTCGCTGCACTTCCTCCAGCTGCTCGCTTTTGTGTGCTGCGTGACGTAAAACGTGGAAAAACGTCCGCATTAAAAATAAAAAATAACAAAAAGTACCGCTTTACTGTTTTTACAGCAGCTCCTGTTCCTGTTTAGCGTTCTCATTTAAATCAGAAAACGGACGATATTGTGTTTTTCGAAAAAGTACAAATGGTTTTATTGTATTTCCAACCTATATGTCGGTGGTGCATGATCTACCAGAGACTGTATGAGGAGTAACAGAGTGCAGTAGAAGAACTGATGATCACAAAATGTCCTTAACGAAAGAACTAAGCAGCACAAGATGTTACTGCAGAGACAACATGCTGCTAAACAAGCCAGGTTTGCAGTGAACAGGATCCACGCTCCCTCTCTCTCTATCTTTCTCTCTCTCTCTCTTTCTCCTTCTGTCGTTCTCTTCATCTTTTCTCTTGCTTTCCTATCAGACTCCATAGAGCTCTCATCAACCGAGGACCGCTTCCCTTCCCCCTCGCCTTCCCCTCCCCCTTATTCTTTCTCTTGGCTACCAAACATCACTCAGAGATTCAAATGGCACAGTCAAGGCTAAGCTACGATTTCCTAAAGGTTACCAAGGTAACAGTCTCTCTCTCTCTCTCTCTCTCTCTCTCTCTCTCTCTCTTCCTTCCCCCCTTCACTTTCTCACTCCCACTCCTCCTTGTGCTCCTGCTTCTTTCTTTTTTTTCTCACCCAGAATAACCACAACGGCTGCATGCATGATGGACCTGAGGAGATACCCCCTGGATGAACAGAACTGTACCCTGGAGATTGAGAGCTGTAAGTGTGCACAAACACACAGGGATGTTCACACCGTCTTGAAAACACATCTTGGACGTGTACACTCACTGCATCATCTTCACTTCATACGAAGCCTGTACATCGACGACAAATCCCCGGGATTCTTTTTTTAAAGACTTTGGAATACTTGGTCATTAATAGTGCAGTGGTCCAGGTTAGTTCAGTCCAGAAAGAAGCACTAGTGGTTGAGTAGGTGAATTACAACAACACTGGATGATTTTATTTGACCCACAAAACCACACCCAGAACCTAAAGCGATTAATCATAGTCAATTTTACACCTCATTTTGTTCAACATGTGCATTATAGCACTAAAACAGTCCTGTTTTCCCCTCTAATGACCTCTCATGGGTTTTTCAGATGATCACTAAGAGTGTTCTCTAGATAGCATCATTAACCAAATGTCTGTTTGCTAGCATTACATACACACATTTTATGAGGGTTTGTGACCATTCTTTAAAAAAATCAGGGGTCCCAAAACTTTCTTCTGTGAGGGGCACATCCTCTTTCCTTTCGGTCTGTAAGAGAAAAGAGTTTATTATTTTGTTCTGCACCGTACAGACAAATACAGAGCGTTACTTTTCAACAGATATATCAGCTATTAAAAGATCTATTATCTAGCAAAACTTTATCATCAAATACAGATGTGATATGTAATTACATTTTCAAAATATGTCTCTGGCCGTTCCACATGTGGGTCGGGTCGTAGTTTGGGGACTATGCTATAAAAAATCCTTTACTTTGCAATGAGAAGCCACAATTCAAATAACTCAACACCTTCTACTATCTTTATATCAAGGGCCAGAAGGAAAGTTGCTCATTTCTATGGAAAACATCATCTGTTTCAGCAATTTGGGAATGTTCTTTGAATGTTCTAGTCCTCCATGTTTTGCTGAGATGGGCAGGAATAAACAGGCATCGAAAGCAAGTCTATAAAAATACCTGGATCACAAGGTTTTATTACAAATAGGATTTGTAATAATATAATAATATAAAAAATTGTTGCAACATTAAATCCAGCACATATAGATGATACATATAGTCAGTCGTTTTTGATTCACATTGAAATCATTCCACCTGAAAGCAGGTTGTCGGAACGGGGGTCATTTTTTTTACAATCAGTGGAAAAAACGTTTAAAATTTTGTAAAAAAAAAAAATCTTTGCTCTGAGTGCTTCGTTTCCTTCTCCAAAAAAAAAAAGATGGCAGATGGCAAGTCACAACTCGTCCACCTCGTCTATTTGATGGCACACCACGGTCCGGAGAGACCCGGTGTCAGCAAGTATGATCATTACGTTCATTTACACTGCTCACAACATAAGTGCAGTGTTGCCTACATAGCCAGTGGTGATAAATGCTTGGATAGGCTTTTTACTCAGGGGCAAAGTGACAGCATGGATATACTAAAGAAATATCGAAAGGGTTTTCAATTGGTATCAATGAAAAATGCTGAACTGATGACCAGCAGGCCTGGAGATGTTCTTTCTTATGATCCCTGCAATAATGAATAAATGTGCATGCCGGCTTCTTAAAAACAAAAATTGCCTAAAATGCTTGATAAAAAAAAAAAAAAAAAAAAGAATATTGTTACAGCACAGCTTCAGGGTCTCAGATTCGATCCTCTGTGGAGCATTTAGAAAGTTCTTCCTACGTTTGCGCTGGTCTTCCTCAGGGTCCTCCAGTTTCCTGAGTAATCAATTTGGCGGTAATGAAGGAGCAGCTTTCCAAATGGGATTTTCTCAAATACATGTCCTGATGCAATGGCTTACATAATGATTTCTATTATGTTCTACATATTTCCCAGGTTATAATTGGAAAATGATTGGACTGGACTCACTGTGTGTGTGTGTGTGTGTGTGTGTGGTTGTGTGTGTGCTCACATTTGGAGGAGTGTTCACAGTGATGCCGTTTGGTTCCGCAAAGAACCTTTTAGAAAAAGAACCCTATTTTCGCTTCAATCTTTGCAGAACTACAAGGAACTCATCCCAACAGTTCTTTGTAGAACCACTCATGAAAATATTTTGAATGACCCCAATTGATTCCTCCAAGAATCTAAACACTTACATTTATCATATCATTTATCAATGATTCAGCTCACCCTTTTTACAGTAAACACAATCCAGTTCATATTGAAATGAATGGTAGAACTTATTTCCCGGTTAAACAACAAATTTGTGCTTAAATTATCAACCAATTAATCATTTCTTCAACTGATTCAGTCCGATGTAGTGAACTGTTTTTATGAGACCTTATATATGATCAGGATTTGAGCTTACTGGGTGTAAAGAACCTTTTTCTGCTACAAAAAACCTTTTTGTCTGTGGATAAAAGTCCATGAATAATAATGATCTTCATAGAACAATGCACCTGTTATTAAAAAGCTTTATGATGAAGAGTGTTGGACAAAGGGTTCACTCAGGATGAATGAGAGAATGAATACATGATACTGTAAAAATTATTTCTCACAAACACTTTTTTATTCCTTCGGACACCCGCGAGTCACAATTCCTTAAAAAGAAATTCATTTGCTGCTTGAGAAGGATCTGAGGTCAGGGAAATCATCTGGCCTAGAGACACTCAACCACTGGCATTAAGGCAAAATGATTAAAAAGAGATGAATTGTAATCCGGGCCGGGAAATGATATGACCCCCTGACAGAGCGCTGGAATACTCAGAGGGTGCAAGGCGTAATTAAAATATGATATACAGCTTTAACATCCTTGGAGCCAAGACATATATGGTTTCTGGGAACTCCGAGAGCACATCATAAACACTTATTTAAAATATCCAGGGTCCATGTGGGGCTTTTGTTTTGTAGTTTGTTTCTGTTTTAAATTATATAACACGGATTTTAAAAAAATGAATCTTTTCATTTTTAAGCATTTATATTCTTCATATTGACATGAATTGATGTCAAATGGCAGAAATCAGATCAAGTCACTTCCAATTCTATAATTCTACACTACTATAAATAATCCAAATACACGATACAGACAAAAGTTTGTAGATATCTGACCTTGAACATCCCCACATTTAGTCCCTATTTGCCGTTATAATGAGCTCCACTTTTCTGGGTAGATGTTCCACTAGATGTTGTGTAGATTTATTAACATACGTGTGTTAGTAAAGTCAGGTACTGATGTAGGTGAGAAGGTGAGGAGGTTCCAGGGGTGCAGTCAGCGTTCACGTTCATCCCATAGGTGTTCAATAGGGGTTAGAGCTCTATAGCAGGAGATCTTCCACTCCAACCCATGTAAAGCAGATCTTCATAGAGCTATAGCATAGTGCACAGGAATGTAATGGAACAGGTTTAATTCTCCTAGTTAAAGTGTGCGCCTCCAAACATATATGTCTGGAAAAGTCGGGTGCCCCAATACTTTTGACCGTAGAGTGTATATAACCATATCCATGAGCTTGTCCTGACATCTCCTTCCCTGTATTTCCTGTAGACGGATACACCACAGACGACATCGTGTTCTTCTGGCAAGGAGGCGACAACGCTGTAACCGGAGTGGACAAACTGGAGCTGCCGCAGTTCTCCATCGTGGAGCTGCGTCTTGTGTCCAGAGAAGTGAGGTTCACAACAGGTATGCAACACAATGCTCAGAAAATTCATAATAAATTATTTGAAAGAAGTTTCAGAAGGTAGAAGCAAAACAATTCCAGATTAGTATTTTCAACAGGACAGAACTTCTTCAACAGGGTGGCCAGATTAGACCCAGTGACTCACAGTCTCGTGTGGTGTGGTGTGAAATAATTACCCACATCCATAGAAAAGAACATTATGTGACCTGTCAGTTCCCTGGAATCAGCTGCCTGAATCGAATCAAAGCATCTTAGTATCACTTTATGTTGATTTGGGATGGAACCGAATACGTTATTGAACAAATAGCCGTTCCTACACAAATACAAATCATTACAAGCACAAGGTTTATCAAAGAAATTCATCCCTGATAGTCGTATAATGTAAAAAATATACACCAGACATTCTTCTCCTGTTGTGTCTGGAGGAAGTTACAGCTCTACCTCTGCCATGTTAATCCGTATTCTATGTGACTCTCAGGACACGTCTCGGTCTCCGTAGTGTTGTGACGTGTCATATTCATGTAGCAGCAGTTTAGCGACGAGAAATCGATCTACAGATCAAATATTGGTTACAAATTATTGGTCACTTTCTAAATAATAAAAGTGAAGAACATCTACTGATAATTATATAGATGTAACGTTGGTTGGGTTCTTGGTGTTGGTGGGCTCTTAGCTCTGTTCTGCCAATCTATTTATCACCACCGCAGTTTAGACACCGAAAAGGAGCTCAAGAGATCACAACACTTGGTTAATTGAACATCAGGAGATGAAACTCATACATTAGCCACAGTGGATTTAAGGGTGCATCTCATCTCATCTCGTCTCATCTCGTCTCATCTCGTCTCATCTCATCTCATCTCATCACGATTCAAAATCACTGTTTTCGATGTGTTATCTTCAGACCTTATTTAAAGTTGTAGAACATCATTTATAATCTTAAATTTTACTCCTTACATATAAACAAATATTTGTTACTGATGCAAATGCGTAAAAAAAACATGCGCCGGCGCACACTTTTTAAATCAATGCATCACTTCGTTAACTTTATGCCGATGCACCGATGTGAATCGCTCAATCTTACTATCCCTCGTACAAAGGAATGCATTCTTCTGTCCTCCTGACATGTATTCAGTTTTTTTAAATCCCGAGTTCAGTCTTTTGTGTCGCTTTATATATCGTTTATTGTATTTGTGTAGTAAAAGATTCTATTCTTTCAAAATATAATGCTTGTTTCTGCTAGTTAGATTTACTGTTATAGTGGGATATGATCTGAACATAATCACTCAACCATTCAGAAATTCCACTGTGGAGAGTGAATAGTGGGCGGGGTCATCTTCGACGAGGCCACGCCCATCAGCGCCTTTATATGGCAAAGGAAGTGGGTGTGAATTAATCTGTATAAGTTTATAATCACTGTAAAAGCAAACCAACGACAGAACTACATGAAAAGATGTAGCAGTTTTGCTTCGTTACCTCCCTGTACTTGATCCTTTCAGGTGCTCGTAATTTTATTTGTAGTTTTGTTTATCTAAAACTTTTTTAAAAACGCTCTTAAAATGTATAAATTGTGATTCAAAGGTAATTTATATGCGTTTTTTGGGGGGTTTTTTATTCATCCGTCACATTTGAAGTAGATCAGGACCATCTTGTTTCCTACGGCACGCTGGACGATTCAATGGATATTCTCCTTTTTTTTCTCAGATTCCCCCTAAAAAAAAAAAAAGCAAGAAAAAAAGCACTGCGGTTTTATCTGACAATTCTCCCAGGGACACCGGAGCTGCCTGCTGAGAGGAGGCTTAGAGAAAAATCTGCCACGCTGGCAATTTCCAGGCATGTTTAACTGGAATCAAATCTGTCCCTAGAAAGGAGTACATTGTGTAGGAGAGAAATGAAACGTCCCGTACGAGCAGGAGAAATAGCCATCCGTTGTGTCAAAGTACGCTTTTTTTTTTAAAGAAAAAAAAAACTTCCTTGTTAATGTCTTATCTGCATTTTTTTGCATCCAGGCTCGTACCCCCGGCTGTCTCTGAGTTTCCGCATCAAGAGGAATATAGGCTACTTCATCCTGCAGACCTACATGCCCTCGATCCTGATCACCATCCTCTCCTGGGTGTCCTTTTGGATCAACTATGACGCCTCTGCTGCTAGGGTAGCGCTCGGTAAGGACTCTGGGGTTGTGGAAAAGCTTCAGAGTTGAAATAAATGATCAGTTTAACATCTACTCCTCCTGTTATGAAGCAAAAGTCATGTACACATGATTGGTTCTCATGAGATCCATCTAGTTCCATTCAAAGCTGCTTGGTCTTTCAAGTTTAGGAGGTGCCCTTCAGGAGGTCCAATTTGTATGTATGCAAGGATGGATGCACATTGAAGGGATTTTGCTTTTGATTGGACATCAGGCCAGTGGAGCTCAAACGCCCTGAAATCAGCTGCATTCCAGAGCTAGTAGAGTTTCTTAAAGAGTCTCAGATCTCAGAACCAAGTAAATTTCTCCAGATCTCAGGGCTCATCACACTCCATCCACCATTCCAGACAAGAACATGGGCCAAGCAGGACTCTAATAAAGAGAAGAAGAAAGAGGGAGGGGAAAAAAATGATCATTACACCACACTTAAAGGAAACATGGAGTCTACGGAAGGTCAAAGATGTTCACTCATGATCACATAGAAAAAAATTGAGGTTGCAAAAAAAAGTGTAGCGATGTTGAACCAGCACCGAATGCATGTATGAGGCCACTTTACTTAGATTCCATCCTGAGTTCTTGTGCATGTTCTCCAAAATGATTTCTTGATTTTTTTATTTAGTTCCATGTCCCCGTCTCTGGTTGAAAGAATGACTTGCTTTCTTGCAGGGGTCACTACGGTACTCACTATGACGACCATTAACACCCACCTGCGGGAGACCCTCCCAAAGATCCCCTACGTGAAAGCCATCGACGTCTACCTCATGGGCTGCTTTGTTTTCGTGTTCCTGGCCCTTCTCGAATATGCCTTCGTCAACTACGTGTTTTTCGGACGAGGACCCCAGCAGCAAAAGAAAATCAACGAGCGCCTCAACAAAGCTAACAACGAACGCCCACGCTACGAGGACAAACGTCTGCGAGAACAGGTTGACCCCACTGTCTCTCACTGTCACAGTGTTCAGATACACACACTGAAATTCAGTCTTATTTATGTGTGTTTTGGATTGTTTTAGATGCACACTTATTCTCATTAGAACGCATTTCCTGATAGAGTACATTTAGAAGCCCCCAGTGGCCATTTCTTTAATTACTTCTTACTATAGAGGCTCATCATAAATATAAACATTTTTGGTCAAAAGTATTTGGACACCTGACCTTTTCAGCCGTATGTGCTTTTTCCCCAAACTGTTACACAACCTCACACAATTATATCGGACATCTTGTATAGCACTTTACATTTCTCCCTACACTTCCCTTCACTGGGAAGACCCAAAACTGTTCCAGCATGACATGAAGATCTGCTTTCCATGGGTTGGATGGACTGGAAGATCTCCTGCTAAAGGGCTCCAACCCTATTGAACACTTTTGGGATGAATGTAAACGCTGACTGCACCCCAGAAACCTCCTCACCTTCTCACCTGACTTTACTAACACGCTTGTGGCTAAATTAATATTCAGTAATCTCCACAAAATCTAGTGGAACATCTTTCTAGGAGAGTGGAGCTCATTATAAGAGGGAAAAGAGACTGAATGTGAAATGAGATGCTCCAAAAAAAGTACATACAAATCGTATGGTCGGGTGTCCACAAACTTTTGTCCATATCGTGTATAAGACTATTGTATTTATTATTTATTATTCATGTTGGATATTACAGTAATAATCCCATAATGTCATGCTATTAATTCATGTCTAAGATCTGCTGATCTAGCTGCTTCATTCTTACCAACCTATCAGGTTATCTTTGTAGCTTAGGAATTGATCAGAAGTGTACCATGCGTGAAGTGTGGTATAATATTCCTTTTAAAATTCCCACATTTTTGGAGGAACATTTTTTAGAGCTGATAATTTTCACGAAAGACAATGTTCTATGTTGTTTATGCAGAGTTTCTTCTCTGACCATCATGTTGATGCATTGTGTTGAGAGGATTTCAAAAAACTGTTTATGCATTGTGAACGTTTTTTTAATGTTCTCTTCATCTCTTCTTTCGCGTCGCAAGGACTCCATTTCAGCGCCGTTTCAAACCAACACCCTCAGGTCATACACACAGCGAAGAAATTTGTATCTCGAAGAACAAAGAAAAGTTGGGGTACATATAAACTTAGAACCTCATTCTAGCTGTAGCGATGTACTGTAGGTACCATGCATGATGCAATGCCATTTAATATTTAATACCATCTGTCAGCCATTACATTCTGTTCTCTAATTCTTCCTGAGTACACTCTTAAAAATAAAGACGTGTTCGTAGCAATGTTATAGAAGAACCTTTTTTGTAGAAGTACTTAAGAAAATGTTTTGAATGACCTCGATTAATTCCTGGTTAATTCATCACTCAGTTTTCTTTTAATCCGATGTAATAAAGTGCTTTATATGAAGTGGTATCAAAAAATATTTAAGACTAGTTTTGTAAAACGACAGCAGATGGCAGCACACGGATGCGTGCACAGTCACAGGGAGCACCGACCCTCATAAGTCGGTGTGCCGAAAGTCCTGTGTACATCAGAAGTTATGCAACTGGTGCCATTCTGACCACGTGCGCACTCTGTCACACGTGAGTTTCTCACAGCTGGCCGTTTTTGACACTGTTGCGGAGATCCGGCGCGAACCGCAGAAGGTTCTTCAGGCGATTCGAAAAGAAAACTTCCAGGACACGTTCCAGAAGAACACTGGGAGCACTGAAGGTTTGAAGGTGATCGTGTGGAAACGTCGATTAATAAAGTACTTTCTTGTAAACAGAGCGAATCTCCAAACGTTTTGATACCATCTCATATGAAAAACTGTATATGATCAAGGATTTGGGATGATTATCGGGTATGAAGAACATTTTTTACAACAAACATTGTGTGCGATGGGAAGTTTTTATAAAAGTTCTTCACAGAACCGTACAGCTTGACCAAGGACCATTTGAGATCCTTTATTATTAAGAGTGTAGAGTTTGTTGTAAAAGTGGCATCGTATCTTCATTGCATTTGCATGAGATGTGAGAAGATCTGTTTCGAGGAGTCATGGATTTTCGTGGTCATGACCATCTCTTTCTTTTTCTACCTCCGCCTTTTTTGTTGTTGTTGTTTTGTCTGTTATTAAGGTGGACGCTTACGGGAACATCCTTCTCACCACTCTGGAGATGAACAATGAGGTGATGCCGTCAGACGTAGGCAGCAGCGTAAGTGACTCGCGCAACTCCGTCATGTCGTTCGACAGCTCGGGCGTGCAGTTCCGCAAGCCTGTCGGTTCCTCGCGCGACGGTTTCGGCCATCACTCGCTGGAGCGCGGCGCCATGCGCAGCCGCGCCAACTGCCGCCTGCGGAGGCGCTCGTCCAAGCTCAAGCTCAAAATCCCCAACCTGACGGATGTGAGCACCATTGACAAGTGGTCGCGCGTGATTTTCCCCATCACGTTCGGATTCTTCAACCTCATCTACTGGTTGTACTACGTGAATTGACACACACACACGTCCTCCCAGGAAACATGGGCCATATTTTGAGAGCACACACTGAATTGGCTTTGATACAATTGAAAAATATGTATACACATATAGGAAAAGTTCATACATGTATATGTATATGCATATTTCTTATATCTTATATTTCTATACACGCAATGCGGAAAGGACCTTTCTGATGTAAAAAAAAAAAAAAAAAAAGTATTATATAGATTGACTTGAATGTTTAAGAATCACGTGAGACAAACGTTTCTTTTTTTTTTTTCTTCTGAAAACTAACAAAACAAACAAACAAACATACGAACAAAAAAATCCTCCTGAGGGGTTGGGACTAAGGACTGCATGATATTTTTGCTAGAAGAAAGATTGCAAGATAAACAGAAAAAAAAAAAAACGGATACGGCAGAACATCATCACGGCTTTTTATCGAATACATACTGCGATCAAGCTTTCCCGAATGCAGCTCATGAAATCAGTCGTGGCTCGTATGCTTTCGAGCACAGAACGGGCCGAACACGTTCCTCCAGCCCTCAATCCTCCTATCAGTGCCCTTCCTTTCGGTCCCTCGTGGAAGGGACTTGTGATTTTCTCCCCCTGGTTCTATGCTGTACAGCAAAACTCCTCTTCTGGATTATGTGTAGTTTCCTTGATTTTCTTTTTTTTTTCTTTTTTTGGTGAGAGACTTTTCTCTATAGGTATAAAGCTCTGGTCACTGGTTTACACTGGACGGCCATCCCGCGTTAATACACACACACACACACACACACACACACACGCAGACCCCACCAAGAGACTCCTTTTTTTTTTCTTTTCATTTTCGTGAGCGTTTTTTGGAAATTGTTTCGATTTTATTCGGGTTGTGAGGATTCCGACTAGCCGACTGGTTGCTCTTATTTTTTTCTTTGAAAATGTTCTGAAAAGAGCAGTTCGTTCAAAAAGCATAAAGTTCTAGAGTTAGCGCATCGCTAGATAACGAGCCACTTATACGCATTGTTCGTTCTTTTTTTTTTTTTGCTTTCCGTTTTTTTTATTACATTTTTTTTTTTTTTTTGAGAAAAAGGATCAAACAACATCAAGTGTACATTTCTTCAATATCCTCATCGAATATGGTTAGGGAGAATAACTGTATTCTTGCTTTCTTCTCGTTCCTAGTGATATTCATCCGTTTTGTAGATAAAGTGCTCATCATTATCGACTCACCATCGATTTTGTGTTGTGCAAGGATGTGAAAAAAAGAGACCGTGGTGAGCTACAGTTGCTTGTCCGAGCTTGTTTTTTTTTTTTCCGAAGTCAGTCGATCACCTATATGAAGTTGTGTTTCAAAAATGAACAGAGTAAAACGTGTATTTAAACGGATGGTCATTGTTTTAAAAATCTGCTAAATATTCGAGCCCATCGTGTGACCTGGTATTGTACGTGATATCTCGCTCATCTTTAGACGGCCCACAATTGTTTCGTTTTTGTGTTTTTTTTACTTGTTTATTTTTTTTTTAGGTTAATTTTTGGTTCCTCTATAATGTGCCTGTCTGCAACCTGAAGTAGGTGTCCTCAATCGATCACTGAAGTAAAAGAGGGCTACAAATGGCGCTCGATCTTTGACCTGCAGACCCACCCACAGCCCTGATGTTACACATCTCTTAGGATTCAATCCCAAAGACTGATGACATCAGCATGATCAGGAAACAAAAAAAAAGAGCTTCTGAGTCTTAATGGGGCAAAATAAGATGTACGATAAAAGCCATGAACTGACGTGACAACCAAAAAGGCCTATAAACCCATTCTTATGTCATTCTTTCTGCTGAATTTCAGTGTAAAATCCACTCATCATCTCATGCAGCAAAGGTCATGTACACAACCACAAACACACACACACACACACACACACACACACACACACACACACACATATGCACACCAGTTGTTATGAGATCCATCTTGCTCCATCCAAAGCTGCCCGATCTCAGCAGGGTTTGGGTCATTCATGAGGTACCAGATGGATGTGTGAATGGATGGATGCACATTGCAAAGGTTTTGTCTTTGACCAGACATCAGGGCCAGTAGAGCTCGAGAGCCCTGAAATCTTCTGCGGCCCCAAAGGTTTAGGAGGTTCTGAGCAGGTCTCAGTTCTCAGACCCGAGTAGATTCCACCGGCTCTCTGCTCTCGCTCTCATCACATTCCATCCACCATTCCATATGAGAACCTGGGACAAGCAGGACTAACGGGAAGAGAAAAGAGAGTGAAAGAAATAAAACAATCACGGAAGCTCCTGAAGGTCAAAGATGTTCACTCATGATCACATGACAGAAAGTGCAGAAAAAAACGGTGGTTTCAAAATAACTTTATATCAAGTGTAGCAATGTTCATGTTGCGTGTGTATTCCATGAACCAGCACTGAATGAAAGCAGATGTGAAGTTTCCTGCAATTAGACATTGATTAAATGCTCAGTTTTAATCTTATTATATAATCACACGTGTGTACGGACGAAGCGGTTCAGACGAGCGCACCCTCTGTAGCTGGAGAAAAACTATCCCTAGTGTAATTTGATAAAGCAAGCGTTTTTCAGCGACTTTGCTCATGAGGTCACATGACTTTTGCTTGAATGATCGCACGATTGAAAGGTGGCCATGGTTTGGTTTAGAATTTTATCAGCCCTGTTTGAACATCCTGGCACCTACTGTATGTGGAGAAATATGTCCAGATGTTATATTACAGGTTTTATCAAAGGCTATGAAAATGATATGAGCTTGAACAAACAGTCGTGAATTTTTCTACGGTAAATAATTCATCACGTAAATTAGGACACAATTGTATTATTTATTGGGAGTTTCTACGCATGCTGCTTAAACGTGAACATCGAAAACGTATCCTGGTTCGTTTCTGGGCACGAATTTAAATTAGCGAAAATGAAAACCGTAAAAATGTATATTTCAGCGTGTCATAATTGTGTAACGATAACGATCAGCGAGTTTTTTTCCCTACAAATCTGCCGACTCCCAATGCGAGAGTCGGCGTAATCAGACCGCGAAAGCGTTTGTACGCAAAAAAACGTGCGACGTCTGTACCTCAGCAATACGACACGAACACCACATGGCGAGTCGATTTCAAGCCTGAGATCTATCGAAGATCCGATTCCATTCAAACCTGCGTTAATCCGATCCTGTATCCTGTTCTTGTGATAAAAATAATAACAATGTGTGTTTCTAATTGCTAACGCAAACCCCAAAAAAATTAGCCACGTGAAATATACACGCGATTCTTTAAAAGGCGCTGCTCTGCATTTCCTGAGTATCCACATGCGTCTTTCTTTCCCCGTTATGAGATTTTTGGTCATGCAAGTGATTAAGTGCATTCGATAGAGGAGATGCTAATTTACGGCGGGTAACTGGCCAAAAAAATCTAAATACTTAAATATATGTAGCAACACTGGGGTGGGTGGGAGGGTGTGTCTCTTGTGACCCGTCTTGCTAATCGCTACGGTCGTATAATTTTATCTGGGAAAATAAAATGCCCATGTGATCATCATGTGATAAAGTTTCAGCAGAAAATTAAGAAAAATGTGTTCGATGATTTTTCTCTCTGCTTTCGTAGCATCTTTGTCATGAATTTGGACACGAGGAGCCCCCTTTTGTTTTGTTTGGGTTTTTTCCGTGGAGAGGTCGAGGGTCAATCGTGCTCCCTCGTTTTCACCGAGCGCAAAAAACAAAAGTCAGTGATTGTTATTTATTGAACTTCTATGTTAGACATTTGTTTTGCATGAGATCAGGTTTGGGCAGGGAGATACAGTATGAACCCTGTTAGCATCTTTGACCGTAGAATCGCTCCTAGCATCTGGGAGTTCGGTCACGTTCTGTACCTTCAAAACTGTGAGTTCAAGAGGAAAATATGGTTCATATGGTTCTTATCCTAAAATCCTGAAACCTATCCAATTAAAGGAAAAGTCATTTTTTTATAAACAACACGACTACAAAGAATTTACCATGACGGCAGTGTTTTAAAGAGAACCCTCGTGCACGGCAGACCGGCGCCGGCGATGACCGTGTCGATCCGGCCTACTGGAGGATGTGTCACAGTTCTTGTCTTAATGGTTTTGGAGTAAATAATTTATGTTCAAATTCTTTGTCGATCTTAAATCATATAAATATATATATATTGTATATGTTTAAAAGGGAAAGCTTTATATAATATATACTATCAGGGATGGGATGGGGGCGGGGCTAAATAAAAAAAACGACGATGGACAACACGTCATTTCTTATCACTTCACTTCATTCACTCCAAAATCATCCAGATTGATCCATCCGCATCCAAATCACGTTTTTTTTTTACGCCAGTTCATTCTTTTTTTTGTTTTGTTTTATTTTGTTTTGTTTTTCGCCACAAAAACACCAGAAAAAGGAAGAACAAAAAACTGTTGAACTGATTTCAATGTGAATTTTTTCTTGCCTCTTGTGTATATGTGTAATTACATGTGAATTGTATTGTAAATATGATATCTTTCATCTATATTTCTTAATGCATGAACTGAAAAAAAAAAAAACAGGGCAGTTGGTAGTAACAGCTAGCCTCACTGCGACTGGCATGGACAGCTTTTGCAGCACCTGCGTAACTTCTGCAAACAAAAACCTCTGGAAAAAAAAAACCGTCAAAGGAAAAAAAAATTACAGGAAATAATGAGTGTTTTTCTTTTCTTTTTCTTTTCTTTTTTTTTATTTGTTTTTTTGCATGATTTTATTTATTTACTTATTTATTCATGTATTTAATTTTATTTACTTATGTTTGTTTGTTTGTTTGTTTACTTTTACACAAAAAGTAAAAAAAAAAAATGACTTGCTTCTGAGGTGCTTTTACTTTTGCACTCCTGATCCAGGAAGCGATCGAACTTTACACACTACAGTTACAAGAAAAAAGAATTTGTATGATAAAGGAAAAGGAATCCATCGCGATATAATATTCGGATAATCAAATGAAGGGAATATGCACATCTTCATTCCTTCTTGATTTCTTTTTTATATCTCATGTTTAATTACGGATAGATCGATCAATCGATAGATCAATATATGCACCCAGTGAACATTAGAAAGCATGAGCGATCAAGGAAAAGATCTTGAGCTTGAGCTGTGTGAATTCAGAACCGTTCTGATGATTATTTACTTTCATTTGCTTTTCTTGACGACACAAACTGAAAGGCCTTTGACGTTTGTAAAATAAACAAAAATGAAATAAATCGATCAAATCTAGCTGAGAAAACAATATTCCAATAATCCCATACGAAATGCAACCATGCAGAAAATGATTTGAATATTATTATTATTATTATTATTAATATTATTATTATTTAAAATAAAACCCACTCTTCGCTGATTCTAAAATTAAATCCTTCTTCTGTATTTTTTATCCGTTTTTGTTTCCTTTTCTAATTGCTCGTATTTGTTGTGTTAAAAAAAGTCGTTAATTCCTATCGTTGCTGTTGTTTTTCTCACAGAAAACGGAAATATATTTCTACTTTACATGATGCCCTGAGAGTTATAAAACAATTGCGTTTTGTGTTGTACTGGTTCGGTTCACTCTTTTTTCTTTTTTTTTTCTTTTTTTTTTTTTTTTAAATAACTATTATTATTTGTTCTGTTAATATATCGATGTTATGATGATTTCTTTTTTTGGAGGTATTATTTGTCTTCATGAAAATCAACATTTGTAAAGTTGTATTTCCATTTCTTTTGTCAGTGCCAATTTAATGTAATGGTGTCCGTCAGCTTTTCTAGGTGTTTGAGCAAAAATGTGTTTTTTACTAATACAAAACTGTAACAGTATGTGGTACAAAAAAAAAGAAAAAAAGAGAAGGGTTATACTTAACCGACTGACTTTTTACAAATAAAGGCTTATACAGTAAAGAACCGGAACGCAGACGTCTTTTCGTTTGCCATTTGTGGACTAAAGGTTCAGCTTGAGGAACTCCATTGAACTGATTAGTCCTCAAATGGTAAATCATCATTTCTATATATATATATATATATATATATATATATATATATATATATATATTTATTTCTATATAAGGTTAGAAGGTGTGGCGTTTTTTGGATATGGACTCTGAAACACTGATGCATCTCTTTATTTTTATTTTCTTTCTTTGCTGTGTTTTGGGGTTGTTTTTTTCTGTTGTTTTGTAATGGCTGCTGGGAAAAAGCGAAGGAAAATAACTGTAATATGTTTTAAAAAAAAAAAAAAAAAGAAAGAAAAAAAGAAAAGAAAGAAAAAAGGAGCAGAAGCAAGAAAACGGCCATAAGCATTGTCTTGTATAATTAATCTGAATTTGATTAAAGTCATGGTACATTAATAAGGATATACCTCCCTCCCAACCCTTTGGTCCTGAATAAAGAACCAACAGAACCCCTGCTGGAAGAGTGTTCTCTTTGCCCTGCACTAAATCCTGGCCTCATGACCTGAAACTTTACTCTATTATACTTATTATGTTGGGATTGTATACAAATTTTCTCTCTTAGATACACGTCTCTGACACAAGCGTGGTGTAGTTAGTTTCTGTCCACGTGTGTCTGAAGACGGATAAATCCACCAAACTGCAGCGTCTCTGGTCCCAGCTGTTTCAGTAAACCTAGATTTGTATAAAAATGAGTTGTCTTCTTTACCTCCTTTACCTCTTTTACCTTCTTAGTAGGCTTCAACTTCATCTAATACCATGTCACGGTAAGCTTTTTTTGCTAACATTAGCATATTGAATTAATTGAGTTATCAAACCCTGTTTTCTCTGCTGATGCTTGTAACATCAATTTCTATCACTAATATATATCACTCAACTCAAAGTGTAAATAATGATAAAATATCAGATAATTATCTTCTGATGCATTCGTTAGCAATCTGACCAAACAAACTTAGCAAACGAAAGTTCCTGTGCTAGTCATGTATTTGAAACTGAATAGATTTCTATTCAAAATTTAATCACGAATGTAGGATCAATTTATTGGGACACCTGAATTTTCCAGCATTCCAGCATGGAATGACATTTTCCATTCACTTAAACTAGGAGACCCAAACCAGTTCCAGCATCACAATGCCCCTGTGCACAAAGCCAGCTCCATGAAGATCTGCTTTCCATGGGATGGAGTGGAAGATCTCCTGCTATAGAGCTCTAAACCCTATCGAACCCCTTTGGGATGAGTGTGAACGCTGACTGCACCCTAGGAACCTCCTCACCTTCTCACCTACATCACTACCTGACTTTACTAACACCCTTGTAGCTGAATGAATCTCTAACAATATCTAATGAAACATCTTCCCAAAAGAGTGGAGCTCATTAAAACAGCAAATGGGGAGTAGATGTGAAATCTAATGTTCTAAAAGCACATAGCAGTCTTATGGTCAGGTGTCCACAAACCAAAACTTGTTCATATCAGAGGATTTGATCAGGAAGGGATTTTACACTACAGTAATAATTCAATTAACTGAAATTGTATATTTTATCGAGAGCTTTGAATAATGAACATTGTCACATCGCATGTTCACAAAAAATAGTAGGGATATAAATTTTAAATGTACTTTTCTCTGTTTATCGCTAACAAGCGAGCCAATAGTGACGATGGTGTAGGAAAAACTCCCTAAAACTTCATCAGGGAGAAACCTTGAGAGGAACCAGAAGAAAACCTCATCTAGACACTGGATATTCGTTCATTATCATTTCATCACATCACTCAAAGAAGAACCTCAACTTCATCACCGAATGTCCATTCATTACAGTTCCTTTATTGTTGAGGTGTTCAGTGCTGAACACTTAGACACAGAATTGTTCATGCAATCTGACCTTCTTGAGTTTCTCAGTAACTTCATGTATCTTTAGGCTGTTGATATGAAACCATCCTCACACAGAGGGATCTCCAGTTGAAGAGCACTCCAACAGAGGTTTGGATCAGAATTGCAACGAACAATTGCTCCTTAGTTACCAATTGTTCGTTGCAACTCTCATCCTAAACCTTCAAAGCAAACGAGTTTGTATTAATTTCAGTTCTTCATGGTTCCTCTGTGTTTACCACCCACAATGATCTCATGTTGGTTTTTTTTCATTGTATGACGCCATCCTCAGCAACATTGAGTGGTTGAAATTGATCAAAACTCAACCGGGACATCAGGATGGATCAAATCTGGACATAGAAAGAGACAGGAGCATCAGGAGCATCAGGAGCATGTGTAGCTTGAGAGCAGAACAGAAAACGTTTAGAAATTAATGTTAGATTGGGCAAAAGAAAATCGGTGACAACAAACCCCCAAACAATTTTTGTTTTTGTCCTGTCTTGCTTTGGTGAACTTTGAAAAAAAGCTCCCAGCAGAGGAGCCTCAATACTTAGAACTCTGTTCAGAAGATGGATGCCGAAGCCATTGAACAAGATCAGCAAAATGTGCCTGCCATTTTCTTGTTCTATTGTCAGCACTCCATAAAGAAACATCAAATATTGAAAGGGTGCATTAACATGGGCCAGAAATTGATGGCTTTTCGACTCTCTGTGTGTGTGTGTGTGTGTGTGTGTGTGTGTGTGTGTGTGTGTGTGTGTGTGTGTGTGTGTGTGTGTGTGTGTGTGTGTGTGTGTGAAAGAGAGTCTTGGAGTGGGCAAATAATGAAAGCAGATAGCCATGGCCTCTTCCCCTTATTCTTTTAAAGACAGGTTTTCTTCTGTATTTCTTGGAGTCTTTGCCAAATTGGTGAACTGGAAATCGTCTTCTCAGTAAAATCTGAAGCTGAAGAATAAGCTGAAAACTCGTTAATATTTCATTACATTGCATGTACCTTAAAAGGTTGTTGGTCTATTTCAGTCCTATTCTAAGCTTACGATTTGTTCATGTCCATAACAACAGTGGGGGAGGGGAGGGGGGGTTGGTGTCACACGTATAGAAACCTAAACGACAGAGTTACGAGAAAATAACGCGTTAAATATAACAGCGATAAGTTAGCGTTCCTGTCGTTTTTCTAAACAAAGGCTAGTGAGGGAGTCTCATAAAGATCTTTCTCTCGTTTTGTAAAGAATGAAGGGTAATAGCAGGGCCATAAAGATATGGGAAATCCGTGTAGGTTTTTTTGATGTCTGTTTAATATTTATGTTATTAGTGGTCTTGATCACAAGCCGGCAAACACTCGCGAGAACTTTCTTCACAGCGATCGAATCAAAATGGCGTCGTGGCTGTGATTTGATTCTGTATGTTGATGTATTTATTTTGGAAACAGGATTCAAACATTCCCGATAGCAGCTAGGCTAGCTGAATGTGGAGGACAGTTAAAGAGATTAAAGACTCTGTATATAAAGTTTTTAAAGGACAGAATCGCATACTTGTTGGCTCTAAGGGGGTAAAACCTCTTCAAAAGTCACACAACCACCACCTCATACAAACTCCTTAGTAT
This sequence comes from Silurus meridionalis, assembly GCF_014805685.1. Classification (NCBI taxonomy): domain Eukaryota; kingdom Metazoa; phylum Chordata; class Actinopteri; order Siluriformes; family Siluridae; genus Silurus; species Silurus meridionalis. Next base: position 23,402,236 of record NC_060898.1, on the reverse strand, counting down.
TTTGCTAACAATACCTCAATACCTATCTACAGTGAACGTTGGCATGCTTACTCTTTACTAATGCCAAAGATTAGCATTGATTCCTCGACCTAACAAAGTCCTAAAATAAAAGTCTAATCCAAACTAATTATAAATATTATTTGTTGTATAGTTAAAGACTTATTTATACTTATATACTATAGATCTATATATTATTATGATCTTGTTATTTTCTGTTTTTTAAGACAGACAGACAGACAGACAGACAGACAGACAGACAGACAGACAGACAGACAGACAGACAGACAGATAGATAGATAGATAGATAGATAGATAGATAGATAGATAGATAGATAGATAGATAGATAGATCAATATTCCACCACCTCTGTGCCAGAACAGAGAAGTTGCCAGTGCTGGAGGATCTCAGGCAGCGTGGTGCCGTGTGAGGTGTGATGAGGTCTCTGATGTAAGATGGTGCAGGTCCATTTTTTGCTTTGTAGGCAAACATCAGTGTTTTGAATCTGATACATGCAGCTACTGGAAGCCAGTGAAGGAGCAGCAGTGGGGTGGTGTGGGAGAACTTGGGCAGGTTGAACACAAGTCGTGCAGCTGCATTTTGGATCATTTGCAGTGGATGAATAGCGTTCAGAGGAAGACCTGCCAGCAGAAGGCTGCAGAAGTCCAGTCTCGAAATGAAAAGAGACTGAACAAGCACCTGGGCAGCCTGTTTGGCATCAGTTCTCATCAGTGTCCTGTAGGCAGGCTGTGGTTTCTGTCTTTGCTGCATTTTTCTCCAGCATGAGAGGACATTATGAGATGTTCTGGGTATATAATCGTAGCAAGTCGTCCATTTATTTACTTATCTTCATTTTAGAGTAGTCAGTCCACCTACCAGCCTGTTTTTTTGGGGGGAAGGAAACTGGCCTATTTCTGAGCTCTGAGAGCTGAGTCGTGTTCTTAAACAGAGACACACTCATCTTTGTTGTCAGGTTTGTTGCCTCCAGCTTCCTGCAGTTTCAGAAAAGAAGGACAGATGGGTTTTCTTTAAAACAACACTGCCCTCTGCTGGTAGAGGGGTCAGCTCTGGGGCTAAAATACTGTATGCAATAATAATAATAATAATAATAATAATAATAATAATAATAATAATAATAATAATAAACACTTAAATCTATTAGCATGAGCCAAGAAAATGTGTTTTCATCTCATTGTGCATGCTACCGTGGCACGTTTCTTTCTTTCATTTTTGCTCTGTTTTCTATCTGTCTAATATTTCCTAATTGCAAATCTTCTTTACATTCATTGGCTGCGTCATAGGGAATTGCTGCACCAATCAGTGATTCTGATGTCCTTAAAAAGGATGGTGCTTCCAGTCCTAAGTGACATTGTTAAGACAAGAGATGTGTACCTGCACCACCACAAATACCACCACAAACACCACCACTACGAGTCCACCTCCACTATTCACCTCTGGACCGATTACGCTTCATTGATCCGAGTTGCTTTTCTTTCCAGACAAATCCACAAATTCCCACCCATGTTACTCCATGGACTTTCTGGAGAAATGTACGGATCCGATCGAGTTTTAGAACCAAATGTTTATTCCAAAATTTCAGAACAAAAAAAAACAAATATATGAACCGGAATGACATTATAATGCAGCTAAATCTGGCTGTTAGCTGCTAATGGGTGCTAGTAAATATTAGCATAACTAAAATACAAAGCTAATAAAGTAAATGTTTGAGTAAAAATATTTGGGGTTTTTGAGTATCCATTTTTCCCAGAAAATCCTGTCCTAATTAACATATTCTTTTATATTTAAATTTTTTTTCTCTTTTTTTCATCTCTTCTTAAAATGTGATTTTTATCCCTAGTTGGTTCAAAATAAATTAACAAATAGATTTAGTAAACTTAATGTAGATTCTATTAAATGTGTATATTGCACATATTTGATTTTTTTTTTTTTTTTTTACAGAAAATCATGAAAATTTTTGTAAACGGAAACAAATATAATTTATATTTTGTACCTCTTTTGAGTTCATATATGTGGTTTAATTAGCATGAATTAGTTCTAATCTCACTGACACTGATCTGGAAGTGCATTAATCTTGATCAGATCAGCAGCATTTCTTCAGGGTAGGCTGATGTATCTCCTCCTCCGCCAGCAGGTGTCGCAATTTCTCACACAATTTTATATATATATATATATATATATATATATATATATATATATATATATATATATATATATATATATATATATATATATATACGTGTGTGTGTGTGAAATTGCGACATATACATATATATACAAATTGTACTAATTGTATAACACACAACATGCCGTTGATTTTCCCTGACATAGAGAGCACTGTGATGAAATATCGCAGCAGAATGGTTCAATTGTGTAACCTACCAGTCAGGTTCAACTAACCGAGCATGTGCTCTGGCCAATATTTACTCAACAGTGTGTATAATACCATCGTTGGACTTCACATGAACTTCCACACCATAGGAGACACAAACTGTAAATGTGCAACAGACTTAATAACTTTGTTTCCAGGTTGTTGAGTTTAAATGCACACAAAAACACAAACAGATCAACAGATGAATCGTTTTCAGGACTGCTTGCTGACTGACTCTTGAGCCCACAAGAAAGCTCCGTGAATATATGCTTTACATGGGTTGGAGTGAAAGATCTGCTATAGAGCTCCAACCCCATTGCACCCCAGGCCTCCTCACCTCACCTACCCACAAATCCACAAATCTCCACAAAATCTGGTGGAACATCTTCCCAGAAGAGTGGAGCTCATTATAACTGTAAATACAGACTAAATACGTAAAAGGATGTTCAAAAATCGCACACCAATCTCAGGGTCAGGTGTCCACAAACTTTTGTTCATACAGTGTATTTGTAACTGCTCAGATCTCACACCTCATCAGGGCAGAATTGTTTCTAACGTTCCCTGCTGCTTGGACGTACTCACCTCTCGCTTTATTTACTCGTGGTAGCACATTGACACACCCTGCTAGCAGAACAAAAGACCAGCACTGCTAGATTCATGTGGGTTAAAGGGAGAAAAAGCCAAAGTGCATTAGTCATATTTACTGACTGCTTCTCGAATCTCTTGGTCAAAATTCACATTAAAGAGCAGGATACGACCAAAACCACCAAATGGTGACGAGAGAAAATGAGAAAAATAGAATCACACAAACACACAAGACAAAGCAAAGACACAACGAATACTGTAACCACAGGATATGAGAGCGTATGGGCCGAGGAACACGACCGGAAATAAGAAAAAAACTGCCAATGTGCACCAGAGGTCATACAAAACGTCTGCAAAATGTTAATAAATAAATCAACAAATAAATAAATAAATAAGAGAATATAAAAAATGCATTTTACATCCGCATTTAAAAGCGGGTGTCAGGAACATGTAAATATCTTACGTAGCTTCTGAAGGTCAATATTAAATGGACAATTACTATTTTTCTTAAACAAAATAATAACAATTTAAAATTAATTAAAAGTTTACAACTCCAACATTGTGTACATTGAGAATCAGTAAAAGTTTGTGGGGTTGTGAGTTCAAATCCCAATTTCATAAAGCTGCCACTGCTGGGCTTCAGATCAAGAATGTAAAATAAATAAAAAAAATTATAATAATAACAATTTCTAAAAACGAGTAAATGATGTATAATTTCTCATATCCAAAAGTCTTTCTGTGTTTATTTCCCTCTAAATCAAATAAAAATGTTTTTACACATTCATACAGAGTACGACATGTAGTGAACTGCTCATCACGACTGTCCAACATGTCAATAGAAAAAGAATATAATAATAAATATATTCTTTTTATAGTATAGTCAAAGAATATGGTGTAAATGTAATGTAAAAAAATAGGGATAAAAATAATATACATATATACTATATATAATATTAGGGGTGTAACAGCAGATAAAGTTCACGGTTCGGTACGTACCTCAGCAAAACATAAAATTGCTTGTTGTTTATATTAAGGCAGTTTATTAGAATTGACATTTGTGATCAACAGTTAATGTAATCGTTTAAACAATTTAAATAAAATGCATGCTTGATTAAATAATATAAAAAAAAATAATTTTATAAAAAAAAAAAAAAATTTAAGAATAAATTAAATGAATAATTTAGTTTTGTGCTATTTTAGCGATGCTGAAACCTAAACGACAGAGTTACGAGAAAATAACGCGTTAATTATAACAACGATAAGTTAGCGTTCCTGTCGTTTTTCTACAGAAAGGCTAGTGAGGGAGTCTCATAAAGATCTTTCTCTCATTTTGTAAAGAATGAAGGGTAATAGCAGGGCCATAAAGATACGGGAAATCCGTGTAGGTTTTTTGATGTCTGTATAATATTTATGTTATTAGTGGTCTTGATCACAAACCGGCAAACACTCACGAGAACTTTCGAATCAAAATGGCGTCGTGGCTGTGATTTGATTCTGTATGTTGGTGTATTTATTTTGGAAACAGGATTCGAACATTCCCGATAGCAGCTAGGCTAGAAAGCCCTGTACTGAAAAATATTAGCACAAATACATGTACTGTTACACCCCTAATATATAACAGTGGCGGGCGGTCAGGACCAGTAAATCTTTCTCTGCTGCCTAAACACTATCAGAAGCACTGACCTACACTTACAAGCTAAATTCTAATATTTGTTCCATGAAATTGTATTAATTTATTCCCAACAGTTTATTCTCTTCATTTCGTAGCGTTTCTCTCGGCTGAACTGCTTCCAGTTATTTTTTTGTCCAATCAGATTTCAGCCTCTATGTGCTGCCATGCCAATCTAATCTGCTCAGAGCCTTCAGAGTCAGTACTGCTGGACTTTTACCATCGTCTCCTTAATAAACAGCTCTGTTTCTTTAACCAATCAGATTTCAGATTCTCCTCACAGGGCAGATCACTGGCCCTGAATAGTGTTAGCATTTGACTGGTAAAACACGTGTGTAGCTCTGCACACGTTCATACATCTGAGTTAGGCTTTTTTATGCCTGCGGAGGAAGAGAAATTGATTTGGTCTCGGACACTTAAAAATACATTGTGAAGAAAAGCTAGACATGGTGAGGAGGTCACCAACCCTGAAGCTAGCTAGCGTGTCTCAGCCCGGGAAAGGGTTTGTTCTCCACGTCCAGACAAGTGAAAACGAGCGGTACCACTGGATTACAGCCTCTGGGGGGCGCTGCACATTATGAGTCTGCATCTCTGGTGAGTAGGTTGTGTTTAATTTACATTTTAATGTTTTTGTCATGTTATTAGACAAATATTGATTCTAAACTGCTCCAGATGTTGTAGGTGCACAGTTGTGGTTGTAGTGTAGAGGTTTGGAGTCTTAACTGGGTTTGTTGCTTTAGTAAAGTGGTTTCCACCCTTAAAAACGTTTGTTGTTATATTGTGTTTTTGTACAGTATTGATGGTTTTTATAATTGTGACGTGATAGTGGTGGATTAAGAGGTGGATTAAGTCGGGTACATCCTCACTGAAGACCCAGGTACCAAATGCACGGCCCACCACTGATATATATATATATACAAGAATAAGACAGAAAGGAATATGTATGTATATGAGATAGATTTACAAAAAAGCAATGTATTTTCATCAGCTCATAAATAAACATCTTTACAAATGACACTGAACTAATTCTCTCCTTTTCCCCACAGACTCTCTTGTTTCTGCTCGGATCTCAGCATGTCTGGCAGCTACGTATCTCATCGTGGATGGCAGCTCATCATCTAAAGCTTAATCCCAGCAAAACCGAAGTGCATTTCATCCCAGGTGATTCATCTTCACGTCAAGATCTTGTGATCTCTATGGAGAACTCTCTGATCTTACCTTCGGTCACTGCACGCAACCTTGAGTTTTAGACGGAGGGAATTAATCTGTGTCCTAATGAACCAGTGTTAGAACGCAGTTATTGATGGAGACTTCAAAGCACTTTGTAAGTCACTCAGGATATGATGGCGTCTGCCAAATGCCACAAATGTAAATGTAAATGTCATTCACACTCAATGTCCTTGAAGTGATAGACTTCTATAATTAATTCTCACAGAAACTGGGAAGGTGAGATAAGCAGACAGTGTGTGTACGGTGTACAGGAGGATGCGGCACGATCGTGTATTCCTACTTTAAATATTACAAAAATTACATTTTACTTTTCCACGTCCAGGTGCGAACAATCATTCAGATTCACTTCAGCGATCTGAGTTAACCATTAACCGATAGTGTGTGTGTGTGTGTGTGTGTGTGTGTGTGTGTGTGTGTTTAATCAGCTCTCGCCACATTAGAATGAGTGTATTTGGGTGTGCGTCATTACTCACACAATTAGATACGTGTTTCTTTTTTTTTACAGTGTAAATGAGAGGTTTAAATCTTTGCCTTTCGAAGGATTCAGAATTAAAATCGTATTTATTTTGACTTCATGAGCAAAAAATCGGTGGCTTTCGATATAAAGTAGGTCAACACGAGGAAGATTTTGTATAAATGTGGCATTGGTGCACTCATTAGTCTGCTACGTCACATGGGGTAAATCATTTTTAAACAATAATAATAATATAAAACTCTACAGAAAGGTATTTTCATTCTCTTGCTGGTCAGGTAGAAAAATCGAGCAGGGCAAACATCAGCAGGCGTGCACAGGCAACAGAAAAGCAAACTCAAACACACATACAGTAACTGTTGATTTGTTCGTGGAAGTTTCTGAGGGTGTGGGCTTTCAGGGCTTGGGAAGATAAGTTTGGTTCCAAAAAAAAAAAATCATTGTTAGGGAGTGAGGAAGCTGTGAGCTCGTAATCACTTCTCTTCGAAAAACATCTCAACATGTCACTTCTCGGCTCTGTCTTATTGTTGTTAAGTATTGTGGGTGAGTCCATTTTGTTTGTCAGATTATTGTTTTTTGGCGGTTGAAGTATGAAATATTCCAACAACACGATGATGATGTGGAGAAAATTGGACGATTTTAATTTAAATACAAATAAATTTGAAAACATTTCTATTAAAGGATTTAACAGAAGTGAAATCAGTTCCAATCAGATGAAATCAATTTTATTGCTCCGATCTAACCAGGTTAGGAACGTTAAGCCTGGACGGAAATGTCCTTCATTTTACACCAACATATTGAAATATAATCGTTTTGCATTTTTAATCCTATTTCTCTTGCTTTATTATTAGTTTTTAATGTATGTATTTATGTAATTATATATAAGACCCATAGTAACCCTGAACTGTATTTTAATATATTTAGCTAATCGATATACACTATATAAATATAATACACAGAATATTGCATAGATTTTAAAATATTCTGCTTTTCATCTGATCTAATGTACAATATGCATATATTGTAAAGTATAAAGATTATAACTGGGCTACAAAAAGTTTTTAAAGGTGACTGATTGTTTTTCAGGACAAAAATCGCCAGTACTTCAGTCATAATGAAACATTAACATATAATAAAATTCATATTAAACAAATTTAAAATTTAGAGTAAATTTTGTTTGATTGATGAATATGAGCTACAGTTTTCTACCTGTAAGCCTCAGCCCTCAGCCATCGCCCTTTCTTTCTCCGCAGCAGCCATTTTGTTCTCTTCATTTCAATTACAAAAAGACACGCGGTGTCAATAAACTTTACAGGAAATCGCAGGTGCTGCTTTCGTACTGTTGCAGAAGGAACATTGCACACGACGTTTCTTCACAGCGAGCCGCATTTGATCCTGATTGATCGGTATTTTTTCAAGGCTTGGATGATTTGAAGGTTCGACTAAAATGCAACGTGTAGAAAAGTGAATAAAATTGTGTTTTTTGTTTTGGAACAAACAAATTCATGCACATGGGGTTTGAATTGATTGAGCTCGATGTTTGAGATTTTATGCTTGAGGTTTCTGACTTTATGATTTTTCAAAAATCTTCCTGGAGCAGATCCCAGGAGGAGGAGCTTTTATTGTTTGAATTAGAATGTAAAGGGAATCGAAGGGTAAGGAAGAGGATTTGAAAAATGCATTGAAGATGAACCATGTGCTTATAGTTTTGAAATACCTTACTTCACTTATTTAACTTTACTCCAAATATAAAATAGAAAAGATTTACAATGGCCTTCAAAACCCCTCATTATTCAAAGCCTAAATTAGCGATTATAAATTATGATTTTTTTTTCCATTATGGTCTGCAGTATAGAAAACATGTTTTGTAAGTCATTTACCATATTTTTTTTCAATAAATATATTTTTGTTTAATCATTCTGTGCACTCTAGGTGGCACTGTGTCCATCACGGTGCAGGTTTCTCCAAAGGTTCTGAACGTGACCATCGATCAATCTGCAACACTTGATTGTAATTTTTACACCAATGAACCCTTAACCAACCTAATGGTCCAGTGGACTCTCTACCCATGGGGCTCTGAGAACCCGGTACAGGTGAGGTAACAAGCTCCTATAATAACGTATATGCTACATTCACTATATCTACACTATATACCCAAAAGTTTCGGAAACCCTGGAATTTCCAGCCATTTGTGGTTATTTCCCAAACTATTAGCACAACGTTGGAGGCACACAATTGTATCAGGCATCTTTGAATGTGGTTGCAAAAAATATTCCCTTCTCATGCACTAGTGCACAAAGCCAGCTCCGTAAATATATTCTTTACATGCGTTGGAGTGGAAGATCGCTGACTGCACACCAGGCCTCCTCACCTCACCTTCTCACCTACATCAGTACCTGACTTTACTAACACCCTTGTGTCTGAATAAATCTCCATAAAATCTCCACAATCACACTCCAACATCTAGTGGAACATCTTCCCAGATTTTTATTGTAGCCATATTATAGATATCAAAGGGAGAGTAGAAACTAAGAAAGAGATGATAATAGACAGATTGTCCACGTAAATCACATTCATTGTTCTTTTTTAATTGTTTTTATTATTATTATTATTTGTAGGTGTTCTTTTATCAGGCAGGAGTTTATGTGGTTGGACAACATTTCAAAGACAGACTGAACGTCCTATCTAAAATGGGTACTTTCATGAACGCCTCCATCTCCATCAGCAACATGAAGACCACAGACGCCGGGACTTACACGTGCGAAGTCCGTAACCTCCCCGACATCGAGGGCACGACTGAGGCTAGCATGAGGGTCCATGTCTTTGGTACCGAACGCTTCATCTGTACTTATTTTGCAACTTGATACTCATGTATTTTATTGAACCTATTCAAAAATTTTAATAGATCAAATTTTTACATTTATATTATTTAAAAATGTGAGGTTATCAGACTTGACTTGGTAAAGGGTAAAGATAATGGGCAGTTCAATCTTAACAACATATAAATCAACATCTGGCATAAAGTCAAGTAGCTTTTTACATGTTTCTTTGTCCAGCTTTGTGGTTCCATAAGGGCTGATATCCTTAACCAACCACATCTCAAAAGAAACAAAAGATTCCTGATATTAGCACAAATAAACTGACAACAGTAAAGACGGGTTGTTCTTCTTTAACTAATCCCTTTAGTACACAAGGTCTCCGTCGTGTGAATGAATTTAGATTCTATCAGTGTCATAATCCCCCATTATGCATAATGTCCTTGAGGTTTTTAGGAATCACAAATGTTTTAGATTTATTCTTTCTGATTTGTTATACAACGTGTTGATTATGAAGTATATTTAAACAACCTCAATTTAGTCTAAAAGTTGTTACCTTGCCCTATTTGTTGCCCCTCATCCAGCAAAAATGATTATAGAGCAAGTGTGGGGCAGCGTGAGTCGCACCCCAATGGGCCTCTATTAGCTTTTAAATTGCAGTTTCAGTTTTTGACCTCTAGATGTCACACTATTTATTTTTTGGCCTTCTGGGTCCTTTATTCCAAAATATTACATTAGATTAGATGATTTTTTTTCACTTACTTGAAAAAGTTATTAAAATTTAAATTTGAATTTACTTCAGGGTGATTTTTTTAACTTTAATTAGTCATTATGGGTTACACCTGAACTGAATTATTAGTTGTAGTACAATATAATAAATTGCATTTCTTTTTTTTCACTTGAAGGATTTCCTTTTTTGTCATTTACAGCATCCCTGGTTTCAGTGCTGGTTCATAAACATGCCTAAAAAAAGTGTTCATAAATCACCCATTATTAATACATGTGTGATTTTTACACTTATGTTTTAAAACAAAAGTCTGAGTCTGAGTCATGTCTGAAATGCTGATAGATTCCATACGTTAGTTTAATTGTAAGTTATCTGTAAGTTATCAGAAAGACCTTTGGTGTAGGTATCATCTGATGGTCTTGAATTTTCTCACTGTAAAACTTTAAAAATTTTGTTTGTCATCTTGAAGAGAAACCGTCACACCCGTTCTGTGGTGAGCATGGAGACGTGGCGACGGGTCACCTGGTCACTCTCACCTGCCACTCGGAGAAAGGCAGCCCTCCTCCTGTGTACACCTGGACCAAACTCAAGCAGGGGATGAGCCAACAAGTCACTGGCGTTACAAGTGTGTTTGTGTTTTAGTTTTGTGTGTGTGTGTGTGTGTGTGTGTGTGTGTGTGTGTGTGTGTGTGTGTGTGTGTGCTGCCTTTTCAATGCTTTAGCCATTAATTTATTTAAATAAACAATTTCCAGTAAAAAGTTGCCTTTTCGCTAACTGTACAACCAGAAGTCATTTATTTATTCAGTCCAAAATGTGTTGCCTTTGGCATTGGTATGCTAGCTGGCTAATGTTAGCTACTTTGAAATAGAGCAGTACATAATTAATAGCATAACTAGCTAGCTGGCTATAAACTTATTTAAGTTAAATTATATACAATTGATATAAATAGCTTAAATAATAATAAAAGAAATTCAAATAAGGTCAAAGGTTATCGCTTGCAATGCTGAGATTCACCACTAGGAAACTGAGAATCTCCAGAGCAGTGAAAAGGCAGACATGTGTTCATGCTGGAAGGCCTTTATTATGTAGTTTGTCTCCTACTGTTAATATGATCTTTAATATGAGCTTGAAGAATAAAAAATTACACATTTTTCAGTAAACCGTTCTAGAAAATGTATTTGAAATTGAATAAATGAGTCAAGAGCTTTCGTCTACTTTCATGAAATATCAGAGTTCATTTGAGGTTTTGTCGCTAGCTAGCGTAAACGTGCGTAGTTTATTTTTTTATAGTAATTACTGATTAAAATTTACACTTAGTTTATTCACAGTTTATCTAGAACATCGTTATACAGCTGCACATTCATTCGTTTATTCGGTTATCTAATTAGCCAATCATGTAGCAGCGTTTAATGTTCTCTGCGCTCTGATATGCTTTTCTGATCACCACGGTTGTAAAAAGTGGGTAAAAGTGGAATGAGACAGAGTCACTTCTGTCTCATTCTCAAAGCATTGCTTGTTTTTGTGTTTATGCGTACCATGCTGTGTAATCCCACTGAAAATACCAGGAGATGCTGAGATTTTTCATTTGAACATTATATGAAACCTGCATGATTTTGTGCCTTGATACCTGATTGGGTGACTGAAGAACTGTTTGAATGTTCAGGTCTACAGGAGATCTTTTGAATATTTCTGACAGTTTTTTTGTGATTTGGTTTTGTTTGCTTTAGACATGAACTCTGGCGTCCTGTACATCCAAAACATTTCGCAGTTCGAGTTTGGAACGTATCAATGCAACGCCTCCAACGCTGTGGGCTTCAAAATCTGCACCATTGAACTGAGTTCAGGTGGGTTCATAAATACATGTCGTTTCTCCAACACGGCAAATCCGAATTCTTTTTTTTCACTGTGTTTTTTTCAACAAATCACAGTGCTGTTATTGTTTTTCAATCCGGTTGCTCAGAGATGAACCATGCAGTGATAATAGGCGCGGTGATCGGAGCCCTGCTGTGTTTCGCTTTCATCCTGCTGCTGGTGTGGTTCATCACTCATCATCTGAAGAAGCAAAAATACAAAGCAGCCAAAGCTAGCGAGTGAGATTCCCACTGACAAAAATACATCTATTTTCCAAATGATGACCAAATATGTTTCGATAAAGCTTATTAAACTTTGAGAGTCACTCGTGCATCTATTTTGCACTTTTTAATATATATACATTTATTGACATTCAAAAATCTTTAAAAAATACAAATAAAAAATATATTAAAATTACTGACAAACATCTGGATTCAGCAGAAAGACTCTGGAAAAATCTGACATAAGCAATTAAAATCGTTCAATATTGAATATTCGTAATCAATAATTTGGTTGTTTTTGTAAAATTTGTTAATTTTTATTAAAGAAAAAACTCTCGGGTTATAATGTTCGGCTTTGTCGAATTCGTGTTACTCTCTACTCATTTTATTACATAGAATAAATTGATAAATGTCTGAAATGAAATGTACAAGAAAGTAAAATATTTTTCTTTTTAACAGGACTCAAGCTGTGAACTATAAAGCCGTCCCTCCAAAAGACACCGTCCCTGAATAAATCACCTGAATATGCAATATATCGCCAAAAGTTTGTGAAAACCTGATTATTCTGAAGATGTGTTTTGGTGTTTGTGGAGATTCTTTCGGCCATAATGATGTTAAGGTAATGAGAGTTTAGGCAAGGATTACGTGCGTGTGGAAAAGTCGGGGGTCCCAATACTTTTGGCAATATAATGCATCACAAAGAAAGCTTTTTATACGTGTTTTTTTAAGCTATAAAGAAACCCAATGATGTTTATATAATTTGGTTTTAAACGCACTGACTTTGCTTTATAACAAAACAGATGCAGCTTAAAACGTGTGGTGAGATTCGCCTTTTTGTTTTTCTTTAATTTGTCTCAGTTTTGTTTTAATAAACAAATGAGCCTTAAAAAATGATCCTTATGAAGTTTGGATGATGTCTAACAGATGTGGTTTTTCTGTTGAGTTTTGCAGCATCAGATTTATTGACTCTTACCTGAGAAATTTTTCTTCTGGCTACTTCGAATTTTTTACTCCAGTATCAAGTCTTTACCTTATTACTCAACCTTATTACTCAAAATGATTCACAAATTGATTGTCTCGTCTGATAAATCGTCCAAACCACCAGTTAAAACACATGATAGGATAAGATTACACTAATGGCTGGTGGGAAATTCCTGCAGATGGATGTCTATAGAGTGTATACTGTGTGGCAGAATGTATTTTATCACTAAAAATTATAATTAAATATAGTTACATCAAATTTAAGATGCAACAAAGAATAAAAATGCGCTCGTCTGATATCCAGACGAAAATCTATAAAAATCTCTGTCCATGAATGTTATTTTTCAATAAAAGTTCCCGGTTTTTAAATATACAATGCATTGTGTCCTTCTGATCATTCTAAATATTGATCTATTCCCGAAAGCGTAAGACATGCAAGTAATACATATTGCTTACTACACACGACGTTTGGAAAATACCCTGAGTGTGTACTGGAATAAGGGGAAACACATAGACATTGTGTCGGACCAGGAAGTGATGTGCTGAAACGCATCACACATATGATTACCCACTTCCTCTGATGCTCTAAGTTTCCTGTTGTGCTTTGTGCATTCTCTTTGGCTCCTTTTTCTATTATTACTTAAGCACTCAATTATTAACATGCATGAAGGTTCAGTCCTCGGTCCTGCAGTGTTCAAATGTTGGTCGAAAGAGCAGGTGTGTCCACAAACTATGTCACTAAAACCACACAAAAGACCTGAAAGTAGCACCCAAAAAAAACACATGGTGGGAAACTAGGTCATTGTAGTGTACACACATTTCTGATGTACAGATATTACTCTTACAGTGGTGATCAATACAATATACAGTAACTTTTAGTAGAGATCTTCTTCTTCTTTCGGCTTCTCCCATTAGGGGTTTCTACAGTGGATCCTCCATCTCCACACCCCCCTGTCCTCTACATCTGCCTCTTGTACACCAACTACCTGCTCGTCTTCCTTCACCACATCCATAAACCTCCTCCTTGGTCTTCCTCTTTTCCTCCTTCCTGGTGTCTCCATCCTCAGCATTCTCCTACTGATATACCCCATGTCCCTCCTCTGCACACCTCCCTCACCTTGTATCCAAAACTCCCAATAAACATCTCAACATCTTCAGCTGTGCTACCTCCAGCTCCACCTCCTGTCTTTTACTCAACTCCACTGTCTCTAAACTATACAACATCTCAGGTCTCACCCCAGACTCCCTCATACACTACCACAACTCCTCTCTCCACCCTGTCATACGCGTTTCCTAAATTCACAAACACACAATGCAACTCTTTCTGACCTTCTCTATACTTCTCCATCAACATTCTCAAAGCAAATAATGCGTCTGTGGTGCTCAATATTCCAGCAATGGCAGCTTGGTGGTGCTGGGATTTGAACTCTTGACCTTTCAAGCCACAGTCCAATGCCTTAAACACAGAGTTCAATACATCTAACCATGATATATGTGTTTTTTGAACATCCAATTTCATATTTAGTCCCCATTTCCTGTTATAATACCCTCCACTCTTCTGGAAAAATGTCCCACTCCATTTTGTAGGGATTTGTGGAGATTTACTCAGCCACAAAGGTGTTCATCCCAAAGGTGTTCAATAGGGTTGGAGCTCTATAGCAGAAGATCTCCCACACACTTTCAACCCATGGAAAGCAGATCTTCATGGAGATGGCTTTGTGCACAGGGGCATCTTCATGGTGGAACAGGTCTGGGTCTACTAATTCAAGTGAAGAGAAAAAGTCATCCTACCTAATCCAAATACGTCTAAGGCAATTGTCATAGTTTATCTTTGAGATGATCAGGGGTCTCTGTTTCGGTTTTAATGTATAAGCTGTTGATGCTTTTTGCAAAAGTAGTCTGATATAAACATTGTAAGCAAAGCTCAAAGACAGGGAATTTTTCTTCATCTGACTTTCAACTTTCAGTTCCAACCACACTGTGTTGCACTTCTTTGCATTCTCTTAGTGATTCAGAAATGCTGTTGTTGATAAGAAAAGATTAAAATCTAACTTATAACCAAGTTACTGTTTCCCTTATGTTTACAGCCCATCAGCATATCTGAAAAAAAAAAGCATCAGCGGGGTTCAAGCCTGGGCAGGAAGGCAGGAAATGAGAGGAGGTGATATAATATGGAGTTAATTGGACTGGACTAGAGAAGCAACATACTAAATAATACATTTTATGCTAATTAAATTTTTATTTGCTTGTGTGTTTCGAGAAAAAAATGTAGTAAATGAGTAAATGATATAACCATGGTTCAGTTATTCACATGCAGATGCACAGCCCAGGAAAGTGTGTAGGTTTTGAGAAGTTCTTAGAAATGACTCTTAAGTGAAAGTTTAGATTCTTTATAAAAAAGGGAAAGTCAAAAAAGTTGACCAATTTTCTTGCAAAATGTGTTCCAACATTAAAACTAAAGAAGTCAATGTTTGAATGTTAAAACTAACACAGTATATCCATGACACATTCTCAACTCTATACCTTTTCATTTCGGTTAAAATACTACTTGTCATGGTTTGATACAATTATAAATTTTGCTCCATAGTGATGACTGACTAGTGGTCAATGATGGGAACTGCAATGAGTGCTAATAAAATGCTAATACATTTCCAAAAATTAAAGTAAGTGCAAGCCGTGAGTTTGTGATGTGAAAAGAATATTTCTATTGTAAGATATATATAAAAAAATTCAGAAGGCTGTATTTTTACAGTAAATTTGGAAACATAACAGCAAATTTGGAAACACATGGCAAATTTCGACACTGAACAAAAAATATGAAAACACAAAAGCAATCATGAAAGCAGCAAATTTGGAAACACAACTGTAAAGATTTAAATATGTGGATATAATATAAATATAACTATATAAATATGTGGATCTCTTTTAGTCTCCAACTGCTCAGTGTATTTAACCTTTATACAACAATAAGGATAATAATCCATATCTGTCTCTTCCCTTTACCCTTCTTCTCTCTCTCTTGCTCTCTCTCTCTCTCTCTCTCTCTCTCTCTCTCTCTCTCTATCTATCTATCTATCTATCTATCTATCTATCTATCTATCTATCTATCTATCTATGGGTCGAGTTGAATATGCTCCTGAGGTACCAGTGACCACTGTTCCTGCTCCTCTCCTCTCCTTGGATCTGCTTGCTTCATCCTGGTCTGCCTCTGGATTGTGTTCTCTTTGATTGAAATCGCCTCTGTGCAGCTGGGGATGTTTCACATCTACAGCCTGGAGATCTATGAAATTACGGAGTAACACTGAAGCTTTCATGATGGATTTGGACTGTAGTTAATGTCATCAGTCTGCTACACTGACTCAGGACTACAGCTGATCATCACTGCACATCAACATCGTTTATCTGTAATAAATGGACATTCAGTGCCACTCAGTAAATGTCAGACTTCATCATTAATGTGATCTTCCAACAAACAACAATCCAATGAAATAAATTTCATAATATTTCCATAAATTTTGGATGGGATTGAGAGCTGGGCTCTGGCTGGACCATTCCAGTACTTTGATTTTTCTTTTCTGAAGTCATCTCTTTGTTGATTGTGATGTGTGCTTTGCTTTTTATATCCATGGTTTATCAAAATGCAAATATGGAAATACAACAAAAATAAATGAAACAATAAAACAGGTACCACAACTGCAGTCCCACCACTGCGCTGTTCCCTAATGAGCGAAGCTGTTCACAGTTTATCTGATTTCAACCGTAGATCAGTCTCCTTTATCATTTTCTCTTGAGATGTTCACAGAAAAAAATAATTAAGTATTTTAAATTCAACACATTTGTGTAAAAATAAAAATAAAAATAATATAGTTTACGTATTAGGAGGGAATGAATTTTTTTTATAAATCAGAACAATAAATCACTAAAACTAATAATCACTAAAACGAATATGAAATTAAATGGCAATAATCAGTTTCTAATGGACCTCAAATTATTATATACATTTATTAAACAATTCTTACTTAATGAATTAATCAGTGAAGAATTCTCAAGTTTTCATGTTTGATAATTTAATGTGAATGTTTAATTAACGCAGTTAAATGACGTTAAATTAACTTTAAAGAAAACCTTAATTTAAAGTATCACCAAAATGTATATCGTCTATAGAGACCATCATTATAACTGTTTAAAAAAGATGTCTAATAATAACAGGATTCAACCTTTTGTTCAGAATTTTTCTTTTTTATTCACTATAACATTTGATAAAGGAAGCAAAAAAAAGAAATCATAAAAAGTGCAATTACAAAATATTTATAAATACATTTGAGTTCACTTTTCGACAGAAATCGACGTCAAAAACAACTTTTGTACCTCTTTTTTATCCACAGCAAAAAAACACTCAAAAAAATCAGCAAAAAGATCAAACAGGTTGCGTTCAGTGGGAATTTCCCTGTAACAGGAGGTTTTTAATGTTAATGCATCAAAATTCTGAGCACTTTCAACCTTTTACATAATATATTTGGAAACCACAACATGATTAACACACTGATGCATGATTAACTTTAACTTTGAAAACTAATGTCATATACACACCTTTAACCCTTGATGAAAATAGAAGGTCAGAAGTGAATCACAGGGAAAGTTTTAACATAAGAGGATGATTAATAAATGTCTATATGTCTCAAAAACCACTGCATTTACCTCTCAAAGCTTTATCAGTATTTACAATTGAATGTTCTTACACAACATCGATGTTACAATTCAGTAGCGCAGAAAAACCTTGACAGTATGTGAACTTAAAAGCAGAGTCTTTGAAGGTGTTTAAGAGACACCTGAATGTTCCTTTTTGTTTCTATGCAACATCTCAGTAAAACAGACTAATATTGGAGAGTGAATGTAAAAGATGAGTCCAAAGAGGACATTTTTGTCTCTATCTTGTGTAACCTGGATAAAGGAAGAGAAGATGTGATCAGACTCCTTCACCACCACATTCACACATGGAGGTGGAAGCTTAATGGTTTGGGGTTGTTCTGGAGCAGCGACTTCACCGTACAACAAGACGATGATCCGAAGCGCACGTCTGAGTTCTGTAAGTGTTATTTAGAGAGCAGACAGGCGTCTGGAGTGATATCTATCATGGAACCACCTACACAGTCACTGCACCTCAATCCTACTGAACTGCTCTGAGATGAACTGGATCACAATCTCCAACTAGTGAAGAACATCTTTGGCGAGTTTTAAAGTCCTCAATGAAAATAATCTGGACATTTATAGATTTGTTTGGTCAAAGTAAATCTTCATATCTACATTACTGAGTTTGCTGCATAGAAACAAAAGAAACATGCCTGTGTCTCTAAAAAAACAACGCACTTGATTTTGAGTGCTGTAAATAATAAGTCCTTGTTTTGTGCTAAATTTCTGTGATCGATCGATTAATACTAATTCGTCTTCTGTTTAAGTCGTACATGGTTTTAAATTTGCCCTGGATGGCACATAGGATCGTCTTCCTGTATATGCTGGACAAAAAGTAATAAATGATAGGATCCAGGCAGCTGTTGAGTGCAGACAGAAGCAGTGTGTTTTCATTCCAGGTGTGCAACATCTGCTTGTTTTCCACCTCCTTAATCACATCCATCTGGGCCAGGACGTAAGGCACTCTGACCAAATGGTACGGTAGAAAGCAGAGTGTGAATATCACAGGCACCAGGAACGTTTTCAGGATCAGATGTTTTTTGCGATTTTCTCCGTTCGGATCACCTTTCCCCATCTCTACGGTTCTGAGTTTCAGCGCGATCTTCACGTAGGAAACAATGAAAACCAGGCACAAGCCCCCAAAGAGCACCACCACGGCCAGGTTGATGCTCCCTGGTAGCAGCCCCTTTTTGTGGAAATGGAAGCAGATCTTGTCGCACGGATTATTGTGCTTGTTATTGACAAAAAACAGAGTGGTCACTGTAAAAAGAGCCGCCCAGATGATGTAGCAGGCGATGCGGCTCCACAGCACCTTTTGCACACGGAAGACCCAAACCGGCTTGATGATCTTCAGGTAGCGGTCCAAGCTGATCAGGCTGAGGAAGGAGATGCTGGCGTACATGTTGATGTAGAAGAA
The DNA here is from genome assembly GCF_014805685.1 of Silurus meridionalis. NCBI lineage: Eukaryota > Metazoa > Chordata > Actinopteri > Siluriformes > Siluridae > Silurus > Silurus meridionalis. The sequence goes on along the minus strand of NC_060898.1, from coordinate 23,383,192 downwards.
CACGCCCACTAATTTGCACAGGAAATAAGGACCTTGTTTGTAATGATAGAAGACCCTCAGGGGCAAACACAGGACCAGGAGCGAGTCAGCGAGCGTCAGATGACGCATATACACAGCCGTGGAGCTGTCCTCGTGGCGTCGTATGAAGAAAACAAAGACGCTGATGGTGTTGCTGAGGAGCCCGAAACAGCAAATGATGGCATAACTGATGGGCAGGTAGAGGGACAGGACTCCATCCTGGATCTCACAGGTATCATTGTTGCTGATGTTGCTGCTGAGCCCCAGAGACATCATGCCTGTTGGAGAAGAAGTAAGAAGTTCACTTATTCCTGGTTCTAATTTATGCACAGGACAGCATTTTCCCATCATCACATCTCGTCAATTCTTTTTTTTTAAGTGCACCGTAGCAGTGCTTCCACTTGTATGCATTTTTTAACATTGGTTAGAGCAGCGGTTCCAAGACCAGAGCACACAACCTCCTGTGGTTGCTTGATTTGGAAATGGGGTCATAAGAGAACATTACAATCTTCTTCTACTCAATTGTTATTGCATAATATCAGTCTATGAAAATTTATTGAAGGTCTGTTTTTTTTTTTTTTTTACCATTCTGACACTAGTGAATAAAATTTGACCATCACTAATTCTTCAACAACAATCCGGTCAGTCTGATGCAGTGGAAATTCTTGACAAAGATATTTATTTTATTAAGTACAGATTTTTTTGTGTTATTTTAGATATCTGGAGATCCATTTTGACTCGAGGAAGAAAAAAATCTGGAGGAACTTAAAATTAAAAGTATATAATTTACAATTAGGGGACCAACAGTGAACATTGAACATCCTAGAAAACAATCCCCTTTTTCTTTATATAATTTTTTAGAAAATAATTGGTGTCTTGCATAATCTCAAAAATTATTTAAAAAAATTATAAATATAATGCTATTGTTATTATTGTTATTAGAGTTGTGAAAGGATCTGCATCAAATTTGAAAGTTATAAAATGTCATATATTTATTTAGAGGATTATTTCTGGGGAAAATAACTTAAAAATGTATAAATTAACCATTAAATAAATAAATAAAATATTCCACCCTAAGAGCGGACCCTTACCCCTGAGACTGACGTGCTTTACTTCGTGGCTGAAATAAAGCTGGTTTGAATGTGAGTTCCAGTGCAGGAGAATCTTCTCTCTTCTCTGCTGATATTACGTTTGCTCATTTGTGGTAAAAAAAAAAAAATGTGTCAGTTAAATGCTTCAGAGAAGCTCAACCCACAATCATAAAAAGCAAAGGAAGTGACACCGGTGATATACGTATATATATATCATTTCCTATTTCTGCTTGCTTTCATTTACTGAAATGCTACAAATTATAAATAAATAAAATTGAATGTAGTCTTTAATTAAATCTTCAATTAAATGACTTCCAATTAACCCCGAATTTGAACTTGTGTGGTGTTTAATTTGTCTTTCTTTTTAAAGGTAATCTTTTTTTTTACCATTCGAAAAGGTGAACGTTTACAAATCTGGGCTCCAAAAGTTCACAACTCAAGGCTTTGAAAAAGAAATCGGCGCGTTGGAACTCGTTAAAAAATATCCCACAACCGTCGATCCTCACTATGTTCTGACTGTAAATGACGCCATGTTTTCTTGCAATTGTAAAAAGCACGTTATCATTATTGCATTGAAATGATGACTTACGTTAGCGTTGATGTTCTAAATCTACTATCATGACAGAAAAGTGTGTACTTTATATGACATTTATATGTGGGAAAGGTTTGTGGACACCTAAGCATACGATTGCTGTGGTCTTCTTTTTTAACGTCCCATTTCACGTTTAGTTCCAGTTTACTGTTATAAGAAGTTCCAATCTTCAGGGTAGATGTTCGACTAGAGTTTGTGGAGGTTTGTGGAGATTCATTCAGCCCCAATGTTAATAGTAAAATCAGGTACTGATGTAGGTGATGTTGTTGGTTCCAATTGATCTCAAAGGTGTTCAAAAGAGTTGAGGTCAGAGCTCTGTAGCAGGCCACCTGAGATCTCCTTATTCAAGTGAAGTGAAGTAAAGTGGGTCTTCTAGTTCAAGTGAGAGAAAAATATAATGCTGGTGCAACAGTTTGGCCACATACGGCTGAAAAAGTCTGGTGTCCCAATCTTTTGTCCATACAGTTTATTTATATGTTTGCGTTTTTTTGACAGTGACTGATGAGGAAATTAGAACCTACAGTAGTCATTTTGTCTGTCAAACACACTGAATCACCAGTGTTTTAATGTCTAGCTAGAGAAGATCCTAATCAGCACCTGAAGCCACATACATGAAATACAGATTTACAAGAGATGAAGCTGATTGAGACACACCACTGGATTAGCACATAGACGTGAATCTTCTTATCTGGATTCTGATATTTTTATCCCATTCTTCTTAGCAAAATTGCTCAAGCTCTGTCTTTTTTATGTCTGGCCACAAATTCTCAATCTGATCGAGTTCTGAGCTTCGACTGGGCGCTTTTCCGTTCTAACCTTCAGCAGATTGGAGCAGGTTTTCTTTCTTTCTTTCTGTTTTTACTTCACTGATCAGGCCTTCAACCCTGAACAGTTTCCCTGCTGATCAGAAGCATCTACACAACTCAGCGCTACCACCAGCATGCTTTGCTATTTTTAGGTTGATGTTATTTTTATGTAGTACTTTGTGCTGAAGTGGGATAATCAGACCAGACAATGCTTACATTTATAGAGCTTTTTACAAGTATGATTTATAACACTTTTGGGGCCCCTGAGCAAGGCCCTTAACTCTCAGTGCTCCAAGTATAAAGCGTCTTTCTTTCTTTCTTTCTTTCTTTCTTTCTATCTGTATTTCTATTTGTACTTCCATGCTTTTTAGGGGGAGGGGAGTATAAAGCGTCTTTCTTTCTTTCTTTCTTTCTTTCTTTCTTTCTTTCTTTCTTTCTTTCTTTCTTTCTTTCTTTCTTTTTGCATAACAAAGGCCTAAAAAGCGATCTACTTATGACTGCTGACAAACGTAGGTAACGCTGTCTGCACTACTCACAGATTATTAGGTCTCCTAGAGCCTCGAATCGATGTTGAGATAAATATGACTTGTATCCTGCCACAATGTATAATTTCTCTTAACGATTAAAAGGTTTCTCGATATTCAATTTAAATCTGGTTTATATTTATAGTGTTTAAACATTATACAGTACAGACCAAAAGTTTGGACACACCTTCTCATTCAAAGAGTTTTCTTTATTTTCATGACTATGAAAATTGTAGAGTCACACTGAAGGCATCAAGGGCTATTTGACCAAGAAGGAGAGTGATGGGGTGCTGCGCCAGATGACCTGGCCTCCACAGTCACCGGACCTGAACCCAATCGAGATGGTTTAGGGGTGAGCTGGACCGCAGAGTGAAGGCAAAAGGGCCAACAAGTGCCAAGCATCTCTCGGGGAACTCCTTCAAGACTGTTGGAAGACCATTTCAGGTGACTACCTCCTGAAGCTCATCAAGAGAATGCCAAGAGTGTGCAAAGCAGTAATCAAAGCAAAAGGTGGCTACTTTGAAGAACCTACAATATGACATTTTTCAGTTGTTTCACACTTTTTTGTTATGTATATAATTCCATATATAATTCCACATGTGTTCATTCATAGTTTTGATGCCTTCAGTGTGAATCTACAATTTTCATAGTCATGAAAATAAAGAAAACTCTTTGAATGAGAAGGTGTGTCCAAACTTTTGGTCTGTACTGTATATTGTTTCAAAGCAGCTTTAGGGGGAAAAAAGCATTTTTGTTTGTTGATTCAGAGTTAAAGCATAATTATAAGACCTCGCAGGGTTGGTGTCGGTCCTTCACTGATGTTGGGATAATCTGAAATTTATCTTGACTTACCAACTCTAATACCTCATATTTCTATATTACTTTTTAGACACTTCATTGGTTTAAGCGCTGAGAGAGGAACAAAGGCAGCCAGGTGAAGATGGTATCTAAGAACACAGTCAAACTTGTCCATAAAATTTCAGCAGTTGTGAATCCCCATGTGGCCACCAGCATAAAAACCTTTCGGACTTTAATTGGACCTTTGTTCAGTAATGCAAAGTCAAATCGTTGTGTTCTGCAACTATAGTAGATGTTTATGTGAAGTCACCGCAATCTGTTCTGTAACCAAATCTTCATCTTCATGTGAAGTCAGAGCAAAGTGTTCTCTTCAATCGCATTGGTGAAGTGGAAAAGATGTTAATGTTTAATATTTTTTTTCCGAGTCGTTTGTGTTCAAAAAATTTTTCTTTGAACTGCGAAGTTAAAACGATAAATAACGTAAACATAAAGATCACATTCTACAGTATTTTAATTTGTAACGTGTATGAAATTACGGTACGAATGCAAAAACTGTATAATGGCAAACAAACACCTACAGTGTAATACTGTGTTTTCTACAGCACAGTGCCGTAATATTTATTACGGTAATAAACTGTTGTTCCAAATTACAGTAGATGCACCGTAAAATCACAGCTTTACGCTGGCAGATCTTTCTGCCATTTGTTTACTGTAAATTAACAGGATTTTCTTTTTTACAGTGTATATAATAAAAAGTCTACAATTGAAAATGGCAAATTTTAGATGCCAAAATAAGTGTATCGACCATGAAAGTCAAACGATCACTATCACATTTAGTTTGCTTTTATCTGTAATTCCTGTCCTTCCACTGCATTGCTATAAAAACAGAGCAGCTGCATATGTTTTTTATGACTAAAATGTTGAAAGGGTCCAGATTTTTTATGACTGGTCCCAAATTTTATTCATCACAACCGCTCATTAAATCTCTCGTTCCAAATTTATTCCCCTTTTTTTGTTCTTATAGTAGACAAGTCAAGTTTTTATCTATAGCGCTTTTCACAACAGAGATCGTCTCAAAGAATTTAACAGTGAAGGTGAATGATGTGTGTTTATCCCTGATGAGCAGCCATGGAGACTGTGGTGAAGGAAAAACTCTATTTAAATGCTAGGAACCAGACTCAAAAAGGAGCATTAGTGAGATCAGACTCTGAGTTTGGTTTGTTTGAGAAGACTCCAGTCCAAGTTCAGGTGGGGTTGAGGAGTTTGGGGCTCTGTGCTGGAAACTCGAGATCTTCCAGTGTACACCAGCAAATTTTGGAAGCATCATCATTCTGGAGCAGTGGTTAGGAATCTTAGTTCTTGAGAAAACGCTACAGCGTTCAGAGACGTCTGATTCGATTGTGTGGTTTGAACTTTGTGGTAAGGAGCACTCATAGGTGTGAAGAACAGAATGCATAAAAAAAATGTCACTTAATACAATAACATTTAGTGTACAAGTGTTTACTTTCAGTCACAGCTGGAGTTAAAGTTTCTGCGTAAACCAGGCCAGATGTAGGTGCAGCACGAGCCTGGATATTACAGTGACCTGGATTCTCAAACGCTTGCACAATTATTTTCACTTCGATTTAAAAGATATGGAGACTGACATCAGATCAGAGCCGAAGCGCATCCAGCAGCATGCTTCTAAAAACACTGCAGAGACTCAGGAAGTGGAAAGCGAATGTCATAGCATGAGCAAGCGAAGTCTGCGTCAGCAAGTCATGCAGCAGGATCCAACGCTGTAAAGAGGCCTGATGTTTAGCGGTTCAACCGAGACGAGGGTGAGAAAATGTCAGATTAATCTTTGCTCTGTTTTACACAGGAAATCAACTTCAGACCTCTTTGTGTATGAAAGACTCTGTTTTATATTTATGGGACGCCAAACCACAAGAAACCGTTTTCAAGTAAATGCAAGTCTGTAAATAAAAACGTAGTTTAATGTAAATCAACATTTTTTATTACATTCTCGAAAAATCACGAAAAACTCAAAATTCCTCACATTAGACCTAAAAAGGAGATGTTTAGCGAATGAAGAGAAATCAGTCGAAGTTAAAGTTTCAGTAAAAATTTCACGCCTTCTGTTAAAGATTTTATTTATTTAATCTGCCCTACTTTTGATTTGTGGTCAGTGGTTGAAACAGTAACTGCTGAGCATTAGCTTTCAGAAACCTCGCTTGATTAACCATCGTTTTCTCCCCATCAGCTTCTAGATATTGTAGATCAGATTGAACAACCTGCTAAATTTTTCCACATAAAAGCAAGAATGGACTGAACAAAAGAGCGAACGTGGGTTTTATATATAAACAACCAGAGACCTTAAAGTTGCATAAGATTTAAAAACTCCAGTGATTTTCTGTTTGCTGAACATTTCACTGGATTCCAGAGTATAAATTTACCTTTTTTTATTTCTGACTCGCAAACTCCTTGTTACAAATCTAAAAGTTTTAATAGATAACATTTGATTCACCGTCACTGTATTCGTTTGCTTTATCTTGCAATATGTTTGTATTAAAAGTGGCCTTTTAAAAGTTTTTAAAGTTAAAGAAAAATAGGTGGAAAAAAAGGCTACAAAAAACAATAAATATTATTATTATTGTTGGTTTTTTGAATAATGATAATGAGAATCAAAATACATTATTGATCCCCAGTGGAAATTGTTGATTAATAATAATAATAATCTTCTTCTTCTTCTTCTTCTTTCGGCTGCTCCCATTAGGGGTCGCCACAGCGGATCATCCGTCTCCACACCACCCTGTCCTCTACATCTGCCTCTTTTACACCAACTACCTGCATGTCTTCCCTCACCACATCCATGAACCTCCTTTTTGGCCTTCCTCTTTTCCTCCTACCTGGTGGCTCCATCCTCAGCATTCTTCTACCAATATAATTTATGTCCCTCCTCTGCACATGACCAAACCATCTCAATCTCGCCTCCCTCACCTTGTCACCAAAACATCCTACATGCGCTGTCCCTCTAATAAACTCATTTCTAATCTTATCCATCCTCGTCACTCCCAACGAAAACCTCAACATCTTTAGCTCTGCTACCTCCAGCTCCACCTCCTGTCTTTTACTCAATGCCACTGTCTCTAAACCATACAACATCGCAGGTCTCACCACAGTCCTATAAACTTTCCCTTTCAATTTTGCAGATACCCTACTATCACAAATCACTCCTGTCACTCTTCTCCACCCACTCCACCCTGCCTGCACTCTTTTCTTCACTTCTCTAACACACTCTCCATTACTTTGCACTGTTGAACCCAGGTACCTGAATTCCTCCACCTTCTGAAGCTCTTCTCCCTGCAACCGCACCACTCCACTGCCCTCCCTCTCATTTACACACATGTACTCTGTCTTACTCCTACTGAGTTTCATTCCCCTTCTCTCCAGTGCATATCTCCACCTCTCCAGGCTCTTCTCAACCTGCTCCCTACTCTCACAACAAATCACAATATCATCCGCAAACATCATAGTCCAGGGAGACTCCTGTCTGACCTCGTCCGTCAACCTGTCCATCACCACTGCAAACAGGAAAGGGCTCAGGGCCGATCCTTGATGCAGTCCAACCTTCACTCTAAACCAGTCTGTCGTACCTACTGCACACTTCACTGCCGTCACACTGTCCTCATACATGTCCTGCACCACCCTTACATACTTCTCCGACACACCTGACTTCCTCATACAGTACCACAACTCCTCTCTTGGCACCCTGTCGTACGCCTTCTCTAAATCCACAAATACACAATGCAATTCCTTCTGTCCTTCTCTATACTTCTCCATCAACATTCTCAAAGCAAATATGGCATCTGTGGTGCTCTTCCTCGGCATGAAACCATACTGTTGCTCACAGATGGTCACCTCTTCTCTCAGCCTGGCTTCCACTACTCTTTCCCATAACTTCATGGTGTGACTGATCAACTTAATACCCCTGTAGTTACTGCAGGTCTGCACATCTCCTTTATGCTTAAAGATCGGTACCAGCACACTCTTTCTCCATTCCTCAGGCATCTTCTCACCTTCCAAAATCCTGTTAAACAATCTGGTCAAAACCCCACTGCCATCTCTCCTAAACATCTCACGCTTCCACGGTATGTCATCTGGTCCAACCGACTTTCCACTCTTCATCCTCTTAATCGCTGCTCTCACTTCCTCCTTACTAATCTTATCTACATCCTGCTTCACCATCTCCACATCATCCAACCTTCTCTCTCTGATTTTCCTCATTCATCAGCTGCTCAAAATACTCCCTCCACCTTCTCAACACACTCTCCTCACTAGTCAACACATTTCCCTCTCCATCCTTTACTGCTCTAACTTGCAGTACATCCTTTCCAGCTCGGTCCCTCTGCCTGGCCAATCGGTACAAATCCTTTTCTCCTTCCTTAGTGTCCAACCTCTCATACAGCTCCTCATATGCCTTTTCCTTGGCTTTCGCCACATCCCTCTTAACCTGCTGCCGCATCTCCTTGTACTCCTGCCTACTTTTCTCATCACTCTGTCTATCCCACTTCTGTTTTGCCAACCTCTTTCTCCTTATGCTCTCCTGCACTTCCTCATTCCACCACCACGTCTCCTTGTCTTCCTTTCTATTTCCAGATGTCACACCAAGTACTTTTCTAGCTGCCTCCCTCATCACTCCTGCAGTAGTTGCCCAATCATCCAACACCTCCTTAACACCACTGAGCCTCTCTCTGACCTCTTCCCTGAACCTCACACTACACTCTTCCTCCTTCAGTTTCCACCATCTTATTCTTCTTTCAGTCCTCACTCTCCTCCTCTTCATCCTCGCCTCCAAAACCATCCTACAGACCACCATCCTATGCTGTCTAGCTACACTGTCCCCTGCCAACACCTTACAGTCGCCAATCTCCTTCAGGTTGCATCTCCTGCATAGCACATAGTCCACCTGTGTGCACCTTCCTCCACTCTTATACGTCACCCTATGATCCTCCTTCTTTTAAAATAAGTGTTCACCACTGCCATTTCCATCCTTTTAGCAAAATCTACCACCATCTGCCCTTCCACATTCCTCTCCTTAAAACCATACCTACCCATCACCTCCTCATCACCTCTGTTCCCTTCACCCACATGCCCATTAAAGTCCGCCCCAATCACTAACCGTTCTTTCCTAGGTACACCATCTACCACTTCATCTAATTCACTCCAGAATCTTTCCTTCTCCTCCATCTCACAGCCAACTTGTGGAGCATAGGCACTGATGACATTTATCATCATCCCTTCAACTTCCACCTTCACGATCATCACCCTATCAGAAACTCTCTTCACCTCCACTACACTCTTACTGTACTCTTCCTTCAGAATCACCCCTACACCATTTCTCTTTCCATCCACACCATGATAAAACAGTTTAAACCCACCTCCAATGTTCCTGGCCTTACTCCCTTTCCACTTGGTCTCCTGAACACACAACATATCTACCTTTCTCCTCTCCATCATATCAGCTACCTCTCTCCCTTTACCCGTCATAGTACCAACATTTAAAGTACCAACCCGAAACTCCACTCTCCTACACTGCTCCTTTCCTGCCGTCTCTGTAGGCGTCTTCCTCCTCTCCTTCTCCTCCTTGACCAACAGTAGCCCAATTTCCACCGGTACCCTGTCGGCTAACGATACCTGTGGCGGTCGTTGTTAACCCGGGCCTCGACCGATCTGGTATGAAATTCTCATTTGTGATCCGCATATTTGATTTGGCACGTGTTTTACGCTGGATGCCCTTCCTAACGCAACCCTCCCCATTTACCCGGGCTTGGGACCGGCACTAAGAATGCACTGGCTTGTGCCTCCCTAATGGCTGGGTTATTAATAATAATAATAATAATAATAATAATAATAATAATAATAATAATAATCTGCATGAGGTGTTTTATGGCCAAGCACTAAGACTCAATGAGTCGAACATCCACGAATTTTTATTTATTTTATTTTTATTGCCTTATTTATAATAAAGATACTGTTCAGGTGCAGGTTGCATCACCCCGGATGGCCACCAGAGGGAGACAAAGATCTGCTTCTCAATAATTAGCAGTAATCAGATCCTCGAGTTTATCAAATTGCTTCTCTGAGATAGACATGTGTGGAGTCTTCTTGCTGTTTCTGACCAAACCCCTCTCCAATTCGTTTATCAATTTATTCTTTTTAAGATTTTGGTCAGGTTTGTTTGTGTTGGAATGGTGACCCTCATGTTTGGCCACATGTTTTGTCTCTCAATCCTCAAATCTGGGTTTTCTTCTCATCTTTTATAAAAAGTAGTATTGGTTAAGATGGTTACACAACAATGCCAGGGATATAAACTAGAGGTAAATATTATAAAATGTTACAAATATAGAACAAATTCCAAATTGATAATTTTAAAGGCTCTGGAGTTTAAGGGCGAGAGTATTAACTTTTCTAAACAGAAAAAAAAGGCTTAGCACATTTACATTTGTGTAAAGATGAATAAAATAAATGGGTTCATCCAAAAATATTGTCTTTTTTTGGTTTATGTCAAAGTCGTAGCAACCAAACGATCAATTTTTTAAATGTACTTATAAATCGTACGTGTAATACATAGTCGCGGCCAACAGGTGGCGGTATATTTTAATGAACTTATTAATGTGAAATCATTTTCAAATTCAGACACCAGGGGTCCATCCATCTGCTTCTTCATGCTGGTTTATTGAATTTTCTACAATTTTGCACATTTTTCTTTAACCCCCAAGTATGAATTTTGCTCCTTTAGTTATGAAGTGAAGATTTTTTGAAGCTAAAATCCGTTTTTTTTGTCATGCAAACTTGTTGTAATATCAATTATACATGAAAGTGTCTTCATGGTAGAACATTCTTTATAAAGGTAATAACACAGTGGGTGATAGTAAAGTTAGAAAACCTCACACATGATGCTTTTACACAACACAATTCCACATGGATCAAACTTGAGAAGATGGAGAAGATGCATGATGATGACTAGTGAACCGGAGGCTATGATGCGATTTTCGTTGCGTTTGTCAGTAGATGGAGTTTGTAGAATTTCCAACACCGTCTTTGGTCACAAGAACCTTCACAATGGCCATGTTTGAACCTCACTCACAGTATGGTGTAGGACCACAGTTTAGGAGCCATGAGCAAAAAATCACCACGATTATTTCATGTTTATTTCATCTTTTATCTGGAACAACGTGAAATATACAATATTTAGTGATCAATCAACTAAAAAACTATTCATGCTGAGTCAGTTAACAAAGAATGACCAGAAATACGTGCACACCACCGTGAACTTCTTTTCCTTGCAAAAGGCTGAGTGAAAGAGAAGAGTGAGAAGAAGAAGAAAAAAAACCTCCCTTATTTTAAATCTGTTTTTGGAGTTATTTCAGGCCTGTTTTGAAGAAGTGTTTCGAATGAGAATGTTGCTTAAACCTGGCAACCCTGACTGTAGCCTAAGTGCATCATTACTTAAGTTGTGGAAGACGGTGGAAAACGATGGGGAATGGTAGATGATGATGATTGAATGATGGACACTGGTATAGGCGATCGTAGAAAACGGTGGATGATTGTGGAGGATGGTAGAAAATTGTGGAGGATGGTGAATGATGAGTGGTGGAAGATGATGAAGAATGGTGAAGGATGGCAGAGAATGGTGGAGGATGTTGGAAGGTGGAGGATGGTGGAGAATGGTAGGGGATGTTGGAAAATGGTGGAGAATGATTAAGGATGGTTGAAGATGGTGGAAAATGGTGTAGAATAATTGATGTTGGTGGAGGATGGTGGGAGATGGTGGAGAATGATTGAGGATGGTGGAGAATGGAGGGTTTGGTGAAAGATGGAGGAGGATGATGGGGAATGGTGGAGAATTGTGGAGAGGCGTGGAGGATAGTGGAGGATAATAGAGAATTGTGTAGGATGTCAGAGAATGGTGGAGAACTGCTGGATCATGAGGAAGTGAAACAACGAAATAAGTGAAACAAAGGAATTAAAGTATAATGACGCATGAAACCTTGTGTCGGTTTCGCCCCCATAGATTTTGTCATCAAAACGCAGCTGCAGTCTTTATGTGTGAAGGAAACCGAAGCCAAACCCCCTCCTCCCTCACACAAACACACACACACACACACACACAGATGTGTGTATTGGCTTTGTCGACCGAGGAAGAAGATCAGTTCTGCTCCTGATTCCACCGAACTTCGGACTCGGTGGAGGCGCGTGAACTTTCTTCTGTTTTTTTGTTCCACTCGCCGCTTCCTGAGCTCCTCCTTTCTTCTTCTCCAAGGCTCCAGGAACCGCTCGTCTCCTTCCTGCTCCAGCTCCTCAACAGTCCACACATCAGGACTGAAACAATGACGTTAAAATCCGATAAGAACGAACCTGCGGTGGTTCTGGAGAGGGTGAACAGCGCGCGCACGGCCCTGTCCGACCTGTACCTGGAGCAGCTTCTGCAGAACAAACCCAAGAACCAGGAGAAGGTAAAGAGGCTTCCGGGTAGAGCCAAGAAAACAGCCCTGTCACTCTTCTTCCTTTTCTATCTTTCATCTTTCTCTCTTTTTTTAAATCAACCTCCATATTTTTTTTATTATAATAAGATTTTTTTAATTATTATTATTTTAGAATAACCAAAATATCCATCTTCCAATGGGCAACATTTATATTGATAAATATTTTTCATCATTACATTTATTTTATTGCGTTGTGTGAAACAGCTCGTGCAGTTTAACACTTCTGTCTTTTATTTAGAAACAATAATCATCATTTTCATCATCATAATTATCATCGGGGGTTTATTTTACAGCATCAATGCGTAAACCGTGCGCACAGCTGACGCGCAAGTGCGTGATCTGCGGCGTTCACGGTATACCGTAGCGTCGATTTTTTTCACCTTTCATTCTTTCACCCTCCTAATAACCGACTTATAATTTTTTTTTCCGATTATTAATCCAACATCATTGGATTTCGAGTTCTTTATTTTTAACATGTTTCAATTTAAGGGCTAAGAAAATATAACGCCAAAAAATCGTTATCGTGGGGGAAAAAAATGACGTCACAATACTCTTTTTATGCACATCGTTTGTACGTAACGCTGATCGGGGATTAAAATGTGAAATATATTTTTTACATTGTATTACAATATTTTTTCCTCCTGTTTTTATAGGATCGAATGTGTATAAAGCTGTGAGCGAGTCGTATCATGTATTATAAATGTTTTGTTGTATTAAGCGAGCCCTGTATTCGATTGGAAAGATTACACTGCAGGTTGGAATGAAAAGGTCGGCGTTAATTTGTAGGAAATTGAAATTCAAGGCGATTGTGATGTGGTTTTGTAAAATTTCAGGTGGACGCTCATGTCTTTTCAACGTTTAAAACAATATAATCAACTCAAACTGGCCAGAAGCAACCGATGTGTGTGTGTTTAATGTGTACTGATGGTGGAAAAATGGCAGGAGTTTCTTTTTTATATTTATATAAATACACTATGTGAACAAAAGTTTGTTTACAACTGACCAACTGAACATCTCGTTCCATATGTTGTCCAAATTTGCTGTTATAATAACCTCCAGAATAACAAAATAGATTTGGTGTGAGATTTATTCACCCGTAAGGGTGTTAGTAAAGTCAGGTCCTGATGTAGGTGAGGTAACGTGAGGAGGCCTTGGGTGCAGTCAATGTTCACATGCATTCATGTTTAGTTGGATTGAAGTTCTGTAGCAGGAGATCTTCCACTCCAACACATGTAAATGAGATCTTCATGGAGCTGGCTTTGTGCACAGCGGCATTGTCATGATGGAAGGGGTTTGGGTCTCCTAGTCTGACTCTGATTTCTTTCATCAGCTGCCTTGTTCTCGTAAAAGCCTTTATTCTTCTCACGTTTTGTGAATGGTCTAACTTCATCAGTGTTGAATGTTTAATTTCGACACCACTCACACAGCATATGGTGTGACTCAGCTCTTGCCATCAGAGGAATCCAGTTTTATAACAGGAGGTACAGTGAGAGGGAGAGAAATGCTCTGAGTAATGGATTCACGTTATTAGAGAGACGATTATCGTTGTTAAAGCATGTTTTCCTCGTCTCCATTTCATCTCTGGCTGAGGGATAAATGTGCTTTCACACTAGATGAGTTGAATGTGATTAGATTTCGTCACGGCAGCATCAGGAAAATCCGAGTTAACGTAGCTGAGCTCGTCACATTTTTGCTGTCGTGAACGTTAAGCCTGAACCGGGGGATGGGGTTAATGCATCAAGACCCTATTGTCTCCTTTCGGTGACTCATCAAAGCTGCTGATGAACCAGGAGAAGATTAAAAAAACGCTTTCGTGCGACCGCTGATCAAAACCCTGATTGAAAGAAAACAGTCTGACGACATTTTGTTCAGGATTAGATCGATGGACTGAGGTGTACAGCGTTACAGAGACCTACGACGACTTCTCAGGAAGGATTCCTCCCATGGATTCTTGCCGGTGTTGTCGTTACTCCACTCTTAGTCATGTTTTCAGTGCGAAGGCTAAACCCTATAAATAGACGGTCTGTTGTGCAGAATCTCATCGCTGCATTGCAGGGAAGTCTGGGAAATAGCTCGGAGCTGCTTGCGTAACAGATATCCCCTGTCCCTTTCTGATTCCCTGTAGATTACATGTAGTAGGGCAAGAGGGCTCTCCGAACCAATATTCACTGTAGATGTTGATGGAGATAACAAGCTCTTGCACCAACAATGCTGTTTCTGCAGAAGAGCCGATTGTAAACAGCTCACTGGTCACATCATCGGCTCTAAAACCTGCTCTGCGCAACTCATCTGTCACCCCGGTGAAGTTCAAACCCACAGCACCCAAAGCTCATTCTGGAGATTCAGCACTCATCGTTCGTCTAAAACATGCTTTTAGATGTTCATGCAAAATGTGTAGGAAGTGCAGCATATTTTAATCCACTCATTGGGAATACACTGGCTAAAGGTATTAGGACACCTGACTGTTCCAGCTCGATGTGGTTCTTCCCCAAATGCTTCTGTTTGTTAAAACTTGAGTGGGAGCTCAGTGGTTAAGGCTTTGAGTTACTGATCGGAAGGTCGGAGGTTCAAGCCTCTGTATCACCAAGCTGTCACTCTTGGGGCCCTTGAGCAAGGCCCTTAAACCTCTGTGCTCCAGGGGTGCTGGATATAAAACAGCTGACCCTGTGCTTTGACTCCAGCTTCCTAACATTGCTCTATGTTGTTGTATGTAGCACCAGGGTTCAGGAGGAACGTTGTTTCATTTCACTGTGTCCTGCATCAGCTACATCAAGTCAAGCCACGTTTATTTCTATCGCGCTTTTCACAACAGACATTGTCTTAAAGCAGCTTTACAGAATGTAAGAGTTAAAGTGACTGGTGTGTGTTTATCCCTGATGAGCAGCCATGGTGACTGTGGCAAGGAAAAACTGCCTTAGATGTTATGAGGAAGAAACCTTGAGAGGAACCAGACTCAAAAGCAGAACCCTTTAACTATATATGGTTGAAATGACAATAAAAGATTCTTGATTTGCTGGAATATGCAAATAAACATTTTTCTTGTGGGATCGATAAAGTATAAAAAAATAAAAAAAGGTGTTATACTCGGTGGCAATTGTTGATGTTGGAAGGACTTCCCTGAGATGTGGCTGAAGATGAAACATCTTTATTTATCCAATAGAAACATTTACAGCATTTGACCGATGTCCATAACCAGAACGGCTTACAACTGAGCAGTAAAGGTGTTAAGGGCCATGCTCAGGGGCCCAGCAGTGGCAGATTGGTGGTGCCAGGATTTGAACTTTATCCGTTCAAAGTTTCAGCACAACATCGAGATTTGCCGAGGAGTTACATACGTCTATCTGCATTCACGCTTTATATTTTTCCTTTCATTTGTCCCCATTTATCAAATCCACAGGAATCAGAGTCTACATGAAACATGTATATGCATCTCGATTTTTCATTTCTGTTTAATCTCAATTCCTTTGGTGGGTCAAAAGTCAGTTCTCAGTGATTAAGTTGTCACATGATCTGGAGGAGGCGTGGGGGGGCAGCAAGTCGGGGCTGGTTAGTGTTATGCACCATGTGTCTTGACTTAATGAGCCCTTAAAGAATCTGCTCACATGAGGAAGTTCTTGAACCAGATGATGTCTTGCTCCATGAATCCAGAAATTGTTGTCGTCTTTTTTCAGCGTAAAAGATTCTCCAGCTCAGGCTGTATTAAAATAGTTTTATCTGCTGCGGCCTTTGCAGAAGTCCAGAGGTCCAGATGCCTTTTGTGGTGAAATAGTCCTTTGAATTCTGCTTCTACAAGGAAACTGTGTCTCAACACATTGATCTGATAAGATAAAGGTGATTACCCAGATAACGTCTTCTGTTGAAACTGGTCAGAGATTTCGACGTGCTGTTAATGTACTATGTACCAGTTTATTACATGGTCTGATGCGTCATCAAGACTTTCTGATGTCGTGTATCAGCCTACATCAGATTTTAGAATAGACCTGACTAGAATGACAAGGTCTGGGGTACAAATTATTCACCCCAACCCAGAACATGTCACTTATAGGTTTGGTCTGTATAAAGAGTTACTGAAAAGGGTGGCCAGTGGATGTTAGTCTGGGATTCAGAAAAGTCCAATCTTTATTATTTGGATGTGTATTAATAGTATTAATGAAAAAAGATCTGTAACCAAATATTCTGTTGATTCACCTAATATTGGGATTATGGTGGGTAGAGTGATGTTCTACCTCAGAGAAATGTTCTGCCTCACAGGTATGGTGCACTGGGTGGAAAGAGCTATCTGCCCTCTTCTGCATACATGAGCTCACAGATGCTCACAACTGGACAATGTTGCTATGAAAGAAAGGAAAAGAAAAGCTTTAAACTTTTCTAAAGTACTTTTTTACAGCATAGTAAAATTCTTTCTTTGAATATCCCATCAATGTTTGTAAGCCCTTGGAATACAGAGGGATAAGGGCCATGCTCAAGGTCCACCAGAGTGGCAGCCCTGATCTTTTGATCCATAACCAAGAGCCTTAACCACTAAGGTACCACCTTCCCTAATTGAACGGACACAGTTTGCCCTTCCTACTAGATTTATTTTTGTTCTTTTGGATTCCAGGCCATGGGTGATTTTGCTTTTGTGCCACCTGAAAACTCTGCCCCAATTAGGAGCTCCAGATTTTCAAGAAGAGCCTTTTTATACTCTTGAAGTGTTCATTACATCACTGTACATAAATTCTAGACAAAACTCAATTTGAGTGTCCGACAGCAGACTCTAAATCTGACTAGCGTTCATAAATGATGAGACAGTAGCAGATTAAAGGATTCTTCTTGGCTCGATATCTTCTATAAGGTAACATGAAAGAGATGAAAGGTGACCTGATGCTGTTACTACGCCGCACATTTGCTGGTTCTTCTCTATCAGTGGTTGTATAATTACACGTTCAGCTGACTGAGGTTATTCTGAGCTCCTTATGCATGTTTAGTAGAACACGCTGTTCAGACAGTTTAGAGCATGTGACTTCCCTCTGTGCTGCAGTCGGTGTGTCAGCATTTTTGAAACCGTTCTTCAAGGAGGTGGTGTCATGCCTCGATCAGCTGGAAAGTTACGCAAGACCTGAGGTGGAGTTTTCTGCCTTAAGGCTGTTTCAGGTTCTCCTTGTGGAAGTCTGAAAGTTTTCTGTAGTGAATTATATTGGTGTGTATGGAAAGATTTGGGTTCATCTTGATGATCTGAAACCAATGTGGGGTGTCCAGGTGGATTTTTATTACCTAAAACATTTGAATATTATAATACTATATATTTTTATATTGTATTTCTGTTTTACATGTTGGATAGATGTAAGAAAACATTTCACTACATGTTGTATTTTGGATGAAGTGGAAGTTCTGACGTTTGTTCTCGACCTTTTGAACATTTTGTTCTTTTTTCTTTTTTATTGATTCCTGAGCGACTGTGTACAGAGCATTCTGATGGAATTGGGCTGATTTTCACTTCTGTTTCAGCCTGTTTTGGACTTTTTCATGGCAACAGAGTGAAATTTTTGCTCATTGATATGAAAACAGAACTTCAACCTAAGCATTAAGCATATCCGTATTTAGAAATGATAGGACGGTGTTCTTATGTCACACAGCCAGCAGGAAATAAAATATCACTACCTTATATAAGTTTATAGAATTATTATAGTAATTCTCTAACAACCCCCACCCCCAACTTAAAAGCATTAAGCTTGAAAATGGTGCAATTCTACGTATGTGTAGACCACCTGCTTCTAAGTGGAGATAAATTCAGCAGAAATGTACTTCATGAATTATTCTGTTTGAAAACTGTATGTTTTTTTTATACCGGTTCTCCATTGCACAGGTTTCATCGGGTTTGGGGTTGGAAGATTTTTTTTGTTTGTTTGTTTGATTTTTGGTTCTTTTGGTACAGACCTGGCAACCCTGATTAAATGATGTTACTACTGAACAAATTTGACCTGCAGTCAAAAAGTTGTACTTTTTGTTTTGGATTAGACGCCACCTTACTAACTTGATCCATCCCGAGCAAACAAAACGTGAACACACACACACACACACACACACACACACACACACACATATATTTTTTCATGTTTATAACTGCTATACATGCTGGGAAAAAATCACAAGATAATGAAATGTGGAGAAAAAAAGGAACCTTGATGTTTCAATTGTTGCTGAATTGACAGGACACTTTTCATATCCTGTGCGTGTGTGTAAAGAGGAATAGTCAGCAATATTTATGCTGATATCAGCATTTTTTGCTGAAGTAATTGCATAAAAATCTTCGTTTTTGCAGACTAACTGCTATTTTTGCACATTTGTAGCTCTCAAGAGGAATAGCGCTTACTCCTGCTCGATCCCTTGATGTGTGTGTGTGTGTGTGTGTGTAGGTGTGTGTGCAGGTGGATGTGTCCACTTTTATAAAATCTTCATATTGTGATGTCACAATACACTATACTGTGAGATCTCTGAACAAAATTTAACTTGGTCCGTAATTATGTAGTTTTTATTCCCATTTTTCCGTAGAATTTTTTGTTAAAATATGAAAAATATTAGTTATTTAAAATGTGTTAATTAATAAAACCATAAATATATATTAAATATTAATATTTAATATTTTATTTACTAATATTATATTTTTGTTTGGTGAAGCATCTTTGGACTTAAGTCCTTTATCTTTTTCCTATTTTTGTAAAAATATTTATGAAGTACTTTGAGATGTTCTTTAATATTATTTTGATTATTTGTTTTTTTTCTTTGTCATAATGAGAAATTTAAAGTGAACTATTCTGTTAATGTCCCTCATGAACACTACACATGTTTTTTCCTTTCTGTCTCAGCACAAGGCCAAAGTCCAGTCCTGCAGTTAAGAGTCATAAGAAGCGTGTGACCTTCAGCCCATGCGCAGGCGTGCGATAGTGCACATCAGATTAGCGTCACGATCCACACGTGAGCCACACGTCCCGTTCGCTGATTTAAAGCTTCATTGCGCAATCATGCCTTTATCTTTTTCCCATTTTACATGATAAAGGAAGAATCCCAGAAGATTCTCATCATTTTTTAGCTGCGTGATCCATCAAGGCTTCACGGAGAACGCATTAATGACGTGTTACAGGAGATCGGGGGGAAAGTTGTCAGGCTTTTCATTGATTTGTTCCCACTTATTTCTTGGGTGTGATGTGTGAAAAAGTGAAGATGATACCAAGCGAAGAATTTAATTTGATTTCATGTCTTGTTTCAGAATGGAGTTATAGAGAAGATCTGATGTCAGATAAATAATTACCTGGAAAGAGTGTCAGAAAAATATACTTAATTCTAATTTATTTGTATGAAACTTTTATTAATAGACATTTCCCCCAGTTTTAATCCTAATGAGCGAGCCAGTGGTGTCTGTGGAAAGGAAAAACTTCATGAGACAGTAAGAGGAAAAAAAACCCAAACCTCTTCGTGGTTCTTGAGAAATGGTTCTTGAGTTTAACCCTCCACAGTAACCTTCATATGGAGAATATCCTCAGCTACAGTGAATAATTGAGGAGAACTCCATCCAGTAGCTGGGCATCAGGATAAATCCATCATTTTAGAACTGCTGTTCTGTTGAAAAGTCTGGAAGTACGTCATCCTTGTACACTGAGAGATGGTGGGACCAGTCGAGCTGTGGTTGAAGATCAGAGGTAACGTGGTGCAGTGCAGTGTGAGATCATTGTTGGTGTGTTTTTGGCTTTGTAGGCAAGCATCAGTGTTTTAGATCTAATGGACGCCAGCTGAAGGAGTGTGGCAGTGGGGTAGTGTGGGAGAAGACCTACATGGAGTGAGCTGTAGTGGTCCGAAGACTGAACAAGCATCTGAGTGGCCTGTGTGAACATAAATAAACACATTCTTCCTGATGCTGGAGAGGAGAAATGGATATGAGGGTGTTTGATTATCAGTTTGAGAAGAAATGGGCAGCTGATTGTTCATGGTCACTCCAAAATCCTGTGAAGTTAAAGATCAATAAAATCAAAACTACTGGCTTTTGGATTTAATATCTAATCTACATGACATAGAAAAACTTACTTTTATAATCTGAATAAAATACAAATTATCGATCACATAATCCAAGTGATTTTTCAATGTATTTTCAACCGAACAAAAAAAAATACCCCGAAATGATTCACTAGTGTCGCACGCAGAACCATGACAACCCTGTCATTTCTTCTGGGATCTAATGAGTTGTTAAAAATGGGAACGTTTAATCTTTAACCTGGAGCAAATGGCACACGTCGATATGCGCTATAAAGCGCAGCCGAACCCTTTTAACGTGACATTCTGACATTACCCGGTGCTGTGCTAAGCGATTAAACACCGTGTGTAAAGTATTGTAGAAAGAAGTCATTATTTTTCAAGATGTCCATAAACCAGAAAGATCTCAAGGTGAGTTTATTGAGGAGAAATAAATATATAAAGATCATTTCAGTGCAATATTTAATCTTTAAATCGCGTTGAAATGACGGCATCACAAAATCTACGCTGATTTTCCCAAATTGTTGGTGTTGTGACTCTGCTGTTATCTTCACACGTCCCTCTGTTGGATCTGGTGGCTAGAAAAGGTCACTGAATTACCATGTCACGTTTGTAGAACATGTTTGTAAGGACTGACATCCTGCATGAAGTGGCCATTACAAGAATGGGAATTGTGGACAGAATGTGAGATCCTTGCCTCTCAGATAAACTAATGATAAACGGTTGGTTATTATGTGTGTGTGTGTGTGTGTGTGTGTGTGTGTGTGTGTGTGTGTGTGTGTGTGTGTGTGTGTGTGTGTGAAGAAAACATTCCCAACACCATTACTCCATCACCACCCGCCTGGATTGTTTATACAAGGCAGTGTAAGGGTTAAGGTTCCTTGATTCATGTTCCTTCTATTAAATTCTGACCCAGCCTTCTTGTCAGGCGGAAGAACGTGCCGGAAACCGAAGTGCAAATAACGAAGGTTTTAATGAACAACAAAGGGCAAATGGCAGAAAACGGCAAACCAAACATAAACTCCAGGTTTGACTAAACCTGGTGAACGCTATGAGGAGAGAGTTCGTAGAACTTAACAGAGTCCCGCAAACAATAGTAATCCAAACCAGAACCGGAATGTCTGTAGCTTGGGTAGTCGACAAGGTTCTTCAGCCAAAACTGTAGAACGGACAATGAGCTGGTGGGGGAACGGAGGTTATATAGGGTGATGGTTGATGACTGCCAGGTGCAGGTGGTTAGTAGGTAGGAGAGCTACTTGGACTGATAGGTGGGTTTGGTGAAGTTGTGGCTGGTGGATCCCTGACACTTCTACAGCAGAAACGGAGCTTCTTTAGACCAGACGATGACAGGATTATAGATCCTCGGGATTCGACGTGTTCGGAATGCTTTTCTGTACACCACAGCTGTTTGGATTGTGGTAGCTTTTCTACACCCACTTCGAAAACTTCTGAAAACCATACAGAAACGTCTCGTCATGTGTTTTTCTTCTTAATTTCCAGGCAGCCATGCAGACATTTGAAGCGAAGGAGCAGAATACGGTGTACACGAACGGAAGCACCGGCCATATGAACGTCAAAGAAGTGACGAAGATACGCGAGGTGGCCTTCGAGAAGCACCCGTCAGAACCACTGGTACTGTCCTGAATTCTGTTTGAAGATCCTCGTCGTTTATGAATTGCTTCCTTTGTCGTCGTTCTCAGTTTTATAGTGTTGTGTTCTTGTGTTTCGGATCAGGGTGTGACTCTAAAACTTAACGAGAAACAGAAGTGTATGGTGGCTAGAATATTACATGGAGGGATGATCCACAGGCAAGGTGAGCCATGATGATGAGAATGATGATGATTTCAACCTACAATTAACACCTCATCCATTTATAATTAAAGCCAGGCACAGTCTAGATTTCCAAACGCATTGGCATTGTGTGTGTGTGTGTGTGTGTGTGTGTGTGTGTGTGTGTGTGTGTGTGTGTGTTCTCCTAGGTTCTTTACAGGAAGGAGATGAAATTGCTGAGATTAACGGTAAAAGTGTTGCGAATCAGAGTGTGGATGAACTGCAAAAGATTCTGGTCAGTATTTCTCTTATTGCTAACATGAGAAGGATTCATGTGGATCTGTTCTTAGAAACATTATGCTCCAAATATACGTCATGATCATTATCATCATTATTGTTTTTATAGAAAGATACAGACGGCATCGTCACTTTGAAAATCATCCCGAATCAGCACAGTCGCTCCATGGTCTGTGAGGTGAGCAAAAGTCCGATAACAGCATCTGGTTTTTAATCGCAATGTGCTTTTGTCTTTGTCCTGGTACAGTTCTGAACTCCATCTGGTGTGAAATTCAAATGTTTTTGAAGTCAAATGATTTTTAAGAATCAATTTATTGATATTTGAATATAGAAGCTTAAACTAGTTTTGTTTAATTGGCAGGTTTTTTGTTTTTCTTTTCAAAATGTATTCTGTAGGAACCACAATTATCTGTCAGTAGAATAATAAAATCCAAAGCTTGAAATAAGTAAAAGCATCATAGAGGTTGGTATGTGCTTCTTTTTGAACATCCCATTCCATATTCAGTTCCCATTCCGTGTTATAATGACCTCCAACATCTGGGAAGATGTTCCACTAGATTTCGTGGAGATTTGTGTGAGATTCTGTGGAGATTCTTTCAGCCACAAGGGTGTTAGTAAAGTCAGGTAGTGATGTAGGTGAGAAGGTGAGGAGGTCTGGGGTGCTTCAGCATTCACATTCATCCCAAAGGTGTTTAGAGCTGTATAGCAGGAGATCTTCCAGTCTAACCCATGGAAAGTAGATCTTCATGGAGGTGGATTTGTGCACAGGGGTATCATCATGCTGGAACAGGTTTGGGTCTCCTAGTTTAAGTGAAGGGAAAATTTTATGCTGCAGTCAAAGACGTCCGATACAATTGAGTGGATCTAAATCAAGCACATACGGCTGGAAAAGTTTTGGTCATATTGTGTATCTTTGATTTGTAATAAATGCATAAAAAATACTTTGCTCTGGTTGATGATGAACTGAAACGAGTTTTTCCAAGACATGAATTCTGGTTGATTTTTATTCAGAACTTTAATAACATCTGAAGGTGACTGACGGCTTTTCAACATGTGGTTTGTTGTTTATTAGAAGAATCCTGTGTAGACACCACGAGCGGCCAACCGTAAAAAATCCCACTTCCTTATAAAGTCAAGCTTTTAAAATTTGCTTTCATTTTTTCAGCTTTTCACAATTTGCAAAAGTCTATTTCATGGGTGAAATATCCAAATTTATTTCTCATCTAACCTCATTTTTAACCTCCAAACCCCAAACTCAAACCTTCATGTCCTCACCAATCACCTCACCAACTCCACAGCCCCCTCACTGCTCCATCCACACTACAGGTAGTTTTTTCTACACAAACTTTGCTTTGGTCTCTGACTCTGATTGGAAACAATCATATTTATCATATTTTGGTTCGTTCCAAACAGAAAACGTTTTGATATATGTATATGTATATATTCCACGTCCCAAGAACGATTCTGCTTCGTTTATAGGAAGCTGAGAATAAAAAAGAATCATACAATAAATGAGAGAAATGTATTTATTATAATGCATGCATCTACTTTGCAGAAAGTCTCAGAAAACCTGGCTATATGTGTTTATATTTAACTTCATATCTTCCTGTAGCCGGGCATACAGGAAGGGACAATTTCTGAACAGGAAGTAAGGCTTGGAACTTAAAACAAAAGAGGACGTTTTTTCAAACGTTTCTAATCCCTGATTATACGCACCTGATTGAAGCCAAGAATGATAAACGGAACCCAGACAAACAAACGATACCACAAAGACACAAGCACACAATTTGTTCTTTTAAAGACCTGAAATAAATTAATTATTTATTAATAATAATAAATAGCAATATGGTTGGTACAGACACAAACACTACATTCTCATTTACTGATCATCTGTTTATATAACACATCTTTCACTATAACACTATACATGAATGATTGGATTTATATTTGTGGGAAATTGTAAAGCTACAGTGTAAGGAGAAGAACCATGTGGGTGTGATGGTCACGTTGTGTGTACATGTACACAACGTGATCATCACTGACCTTAAATCACAATATAGCCATTTTGAACCTCTCATTGAGCACAACAGTAATGAATCTAATTTCTGTCTAATCTCAGACGTACATGAGGGCTCAGTTCGACTACGACCCGGCCAAGGACGACCTCATCCCCTGCAAAGAGGTCGGCCTTAAATTCAAAACCGGTGACATCATTCAGATCATCAACAAAAAAGATCCCAACTGGTGGCAGGGTAGAGTGGACAATTCAGGGAAAGACTTCGCAGGACTCATACCATCCCCAGAACTTCAGGAATGGTACGATCCAATCTAGCCAGGTTTACTAACTTGGAATTTTAAATAATATACTTATAAAAACCTTAATTGTTTATTATTTATTTACTTTATTCATGTTGATTTTTTATTGTTTCAGGCGTGCAGCCAGCAAGAGTAAGAGCAGCTCTGAGGCTGGTCAGTCATGTAGTCCTTTTGGCAAAAAGAAGAAATGCAAAGACAAATACTTGGCGAAACACAGTTCCAGTAAGTAACACATCCGTTTTTATGATCCGGATTTCTAACACATGAATAGAACTTAAATTGATCCTGTTTTTCTTTCCAGTCTTCGATCAGCTCGATGTTATTTCTTATGAAGAGGTCGTACAGCTTCCTGCCTTCAATAGAAAAACTCTGGTGTTCATCGGTAAGAAGGTTATCTGAAAAAACGTGTTTCAGAAAACGTGATGTAATTTTGCGTTAACAATAATTCATGCGTCTGTCTTTTTTTTTTCACTCTGTGTAGGTGCTCCAGGTGTGGGAAGGAGTCACATCAAAAGTTCCCTGCTGACCAAATACCCAGAAAAGTTCGCCTACCCTGCACCTCGTAAGTAGTTCATACAGAAAGGCTGAAAATCAATATACTTAAGGACATATATATGTCTCATACACGACATGTATCACGTTTTACACCAATCAGGCATGACATTATGTCATTAGAACATTATGAGTGGTGAAGTGAAGAACACTGATGATCTTCTTCTTCATGGCACCTGTTAGTGGACGGATTTATTTATTAGGCAGCAGGTGAACATTTTGTCCTCAAAGTTGACGTGTTAGAAGCAGGAAAAATGTGCGAGCGTAAGGATTTGACAAATTGTGACGTCTAGACGTCTGGGTCAGAGCGTCTCCAAAACTGCAGCTCTAGTGGGCTGTTCCTGGTCTGTAGTGATCAGTATCTATCTAAAGTGCTCCAAGGACGGAACAGTGGTGAACTGGCAACAGGGTTGTGGGGGACGAGGATCAGTGACGCATGTGTGGAGCGAAGGCTGGTCCTTGTGGTCCTGCATCTATTATTTTCATACATTTCATACTCTTGCGAAAATTTTTAGTACTTTTACTGGTGTAGAAATGTAAAATAAGGAGTGTTACTGACACTGAAGAAATATTTGAGCAGGAGTTTAGTACTTTTACTCCTTTACAGGAACAGTATACTTCCTCCAACTCTGATTATGCTCTCCTGATATTCTTATGAGTCAGTAATCAACTTATTGTTCACCATTTTAATCCTGCGCTGTGCAAAGCACTAATAAAGCGTCTCTCCATTCAACCAGACACAACCAGACCTCAGCGGAAAGACGAAGAAAACGGACAGGAATATTATTTCATCTCCAATGAAGAGATGACTAAATGCATTGTGGGAAATGAGCTCCTGGAGTACGGAAGTTTTCAGGGCAACATGTTCGGCACCAAAATCGAAACCATCCAGAAGATCCATGAGCAAGATAAGATCGCAGTGCTGGATGTGGAGCCTCAGGTAAACATTCACAGTGTTTATAAAGGAAAACCTCAGGGCCATTTAGAGAGAACCTGAAACTCTCCTAGACAGTTATCAGATGTTAGCACAAGAGAGAATGTTCTTTGCTTGGTCAGGAGGTTGGTCAATAATGGCTGCGTTTAGCAAATGTCACTTATATTGTGTTTATTTAGTTTTTTAATATATGTAAATATATTCGGATATAAAGGTTCAGCCTAGGTTCATTTTTATACTCCTTAAGAGTAAATGACATGGTTTTCTTCCAGACGATGAAACTCCTCAGAACTGCCGAGTTCGCTCCACTCATCGTGTTCATAGCACCAACCAACTCGGGCAACCAGGTCAGTCACATTATTTCCATTTCTTTCTTCTTATCAACTTCTTTATTTTACATCACATCTACAAGTTACACAAAATAGCCTAGAGGTTACTGGGCAACAATGGATTTGGGCTGTGATTAGTATCTACAGTCTACGACAGTGGGCTCAGGACTACAGTTTACATGAACAGTTCTGCATTTAATCATTTACATTTATGGGATATGGCAGACGTTCTTATCCAGAGCAGCTTAGAACTGAGCAGGGGAGGGTTAAGGGCCTTGCTCGAGGGCTCAGCAGTGGCAGCTTGTGGTGGGATTTTTAACTTGTGACCTTCTGATCCAAAGTCCAATGCCTTAACCACTGAGCTCCCACCTCCCCTATCACTGAACACCTCAACAATGATGGAACTGTTATGAAGTAATGAAGTAAATGTAATGTTACTGTACTTTTTCACATCTGTACTTTACTGAAGTGTTTCCATTTGATTTTTATTTTAACTTCACTACATTACAAATATTTTACTTTTTACTCAACTACATTTAGTGAAATCAGTCGTTCCATTTCATTAACGAGGATCAAATTGTACACGCAGCGAGTCACCAATCAGGATCGAGCGCACGCTCTGTTTTACACGTGTTCTGATCGGCGCTTGGTGCATCTACTGATCACCAACATACAGTTCAGCATCAGTTCAACATCAAGCAGAACATTTAGAGAGGAATAAATGATGAAGAAACTCCAGACTCGAACTCGACACAACACGTGACCTCATTTACACGTTTTTAGTGAAGTAGATGAAAAGAAGGTTTTGGGTTCATGATAATTGTAATAGAAATCAATCAGTGTTTGAGTCATTAATTTCATTCTATTAATAGATCAGTGTGCTGAGAGTCACATTCGAGTCTTTACACATAAACTGAGGTGATTAAGTGAAGACTCGTGATAAAAATGATCATAGGAACATTATAGTTATAATAAATCACTACTTTGGATACTGAAGTACATTTGAAGGCAAAAACGTTTGTACTTTTACTGAAGTGAAAGATTAAAGAGACACTTTCACTTCACTGGAGTCACATTTTACCTACTGGATCTACTTTAACTCAAATATATGCTTTATGTACTTTATCCACCACTGACTGTAATGAATGGACATTGTGTTTAGGATGAGTTCCCTTACGCATCTGGTTCTTCTCAAGGTTTCTTCCTCATGAAGTTTCAGGGATAAACATATAAGCTCACACATACAGGGACTAATATTATAATACATCCTTTTATACAACTTTATCTCTGTATAGCTACTTTGAGACATCTATTGTTATCGCAAATTTACGAGTTGAAAATAATCTAGATATAATTGCTGCCTCGACTCCTTACTGTCTTTTCCATGCAAACTGTTATATGTTAATGATCTAAAGTATCAAATTTTATTATAAATCTTCAATTCAGGTTAATTTGTAGTGCGTTTAACAATGGAGCAACTTTATAGAAATGACAAATGTCAGAGGTGACAAACGAGAAGGAAAAACTCCCTCATACTTCCTGAAGAAGAAACATTGCGAGGAACCAGACTCAAAAGGGAACCTAATTATCCTGATGAAACCAAATTTCCTTTTGATCATTTAGTAGTTTATCATTGTTTAAATTAACCGTAGTACTGATTCACCTGACAAACCAGTACAAATATCCCATTTATCTCCACCCCTACAGTCAGAAGCAGTGCAGGCCATGCAGAAGGAATCGGACACCATTTTCAGCATCTACCGCCATTTCTTCGACGTCATCCTGGTCAACAACGACGTAGACGAGAGCGTGAAAGGCATAGAAGAAGCATTAGAGAGAGCCTCCTCAAGCCCACAGTGGGTTCCTGTGTCCTGGGTCTACTGATCCGAAGATCAAGGAGCACACACACCAAATCATCCCTTATAATCAGTGTAATAAAATCAGAGGCCTCAGTGTTGTAAAATCAGGTGCAATACCAAGTCAGAAGATGATGTCTGGGTTTAGACTCTTATTCAGAGATCCTACCTGACCTCCTGAACCTATTCAACATGGCAGTTTTATTAAAGCAATAAGCTGGAGACTTTATTTTGCTTGTAGATGAGAAATGTGCACCTTTGAAGTGTCAATTGACCATGCAAAAAAAAAAAAAAAAAAAGGACCACTACTGTGATAAATACCACCATGGTTTCAGTGTTCGGTTGTTTTGCTGTATTACGACAGGAAACCCATCAGGTTTACATTTACTGTATTAAATATAAAAACAGGGAAACCGTATTGATGTAGCGCATGAAAGTGTTGCACTTTTGACTCAGCTGAATAAAAACGCCACTGGCAACCTTCTGGTGTTCCTCATACTGAGACTATCGGTGTTTAGTGTGAAAGAAAAAAAGACAGAAGACAAAGGTGTAGAAAAGAAAAAAAAAATTCTTATTCAATCTGACTTAGGCTTCAGGGGTACAAGTTGATCCTCTGTTATATACATAATACAAAATAAAGGAGTTTTCTGTTCAGACACTGGGGGATTCACAGGGGAGGAAAAAAAGTACAAGATGAGGTAAAAAAAAAAAAAAAAAGACAAAAATAACCATTATCATACACAGCTTTCAAAAAAACCAAAGAAATCTGCATCTATTCAATGCAATATTATTGAAGTGAACAAATGACGGGGCGGATGTTCAATTAATATTCAGAATAAAAAAACTCCAGAATTACGGTTTTCCTCGCTCACACACACTGGGTTGAAGTGAACGTCGTTTCTGGAGGTCACATGAAGGACAGAGAGAATTCATGGCTGAGCCCTGGTCCTCACATGGTACACGCACTAACAGTCTGTAAATCCGGTTCAGATTCTCATTCCGAATCATCCGCGGCTTCTTTCACCTTTTTCTTCTTCTTCTTCTTGGCGCTTTCTGTGACCTGCAAACGTAAATAAAAAGCCACAGGATATTTTATTGCCGAAATCAATTTCATGGCAAATTAAATAAAAATCCAATTCTGTGCGAGATTTAGATAAAATTTATATATTTTAGTGTGCAGCGTTTATGAATTCTTGCTTTTTGATGGTTTATATGGGAAACGAGTCCTTTTGCGATATTAAATGTCAGTGTACTTTCTTGCCATTAGGGGGCGCCTTTTGTCATGTTGAATTGTATATTAACAGCTAAAAGCATCCAGCGTTTGTGACAATAAGATAAACCTTTATTCGTCCCATGGTGGGGTAATTTCTGTGTTACAGCAGCAAAGAATAAGAAATGTGCAAATAGATTTTTTTAAAATACAAGGAATACGGGGAACCCGTGGTCTGGTTTTCATCTCGGAACATCTACCGATGGAGAAATTGTGATTAATTGTTACAAGCGACTTTCAGCATATTTTGCTAATTACAAAGTTTGCACAATGTCTGATCTCCCAAATATGAACTTTCCCCAACCACTGAAGAAATTATTTTTTTTGGTCATGTGATGTGAAGACTCGTGTTCTAGCAGTCATTACATGCAAACTATCAGGAAAAGTGCACCATCATGCAGTCAGATCCTTGTTCTCTTGCATATCATCACTGGCCTATAAAGGGAGGTTGTAGTCTAGTGGTTATGCTTTGGATCTGAAGGTTGAAACCGCACAAAGGCGCCACTCCTGGGCCCCTGAGCAAGGCCCTTAACCCGAAAGATGCTCAGCGAGAGAATAATCTCACTAAAAATAATCATAAATTTAGCGAACACTAAGGGATGTGTATATATAAAGCTCGAAGAGGCACATTTTTATTTAAATCTCACCTCCGCTTCCTCTTCTGCTGCCACTTCCTCTGTGGCTTGTGCTTCCTCGGTTTCCTCCTCAGCCACCTTTAATTTCTTTTCCTTCTTCTTTTTCTTCTTCTCTTTCTTCTCCATCTCCTCCGTCTTCGGGGTCGATGGTGCGGCCTCACCTTCGCTTCCGCTCTCGTCGCGTTTCCTCTGCAGGGAAAAAAAAAAAACATTCTAAAGTGCTGCAGAAGCATTTCAATGAACAGTAGAATTACAAGGACACCGTAAAATTAAACAGCCGCTTAAAATTATTTAAGACCCAGAACAGCAAATTAAGGCCTAAAAATTATTTTTCATATTTTATATCATCTTTCGGCTGCTCCTGGCAACCGAACCCCCGCCACTGCCCTCCCTCTTATTCATACTTCAACCTGTCCATCATCACTGAAAACAGGAAAGGGCTCAGATTCGATCCTTGATGCAGTCAAACCTTCACCCTAAAGTCTGTCATTCCTACTGCACACTTCACTGCCCCCATACATGTCCTGCACCACCCCCACATACTTCTGACACACCAGACTTCCTCATACAATACAATCAGCGAAAACACGATAAATAAATAAAAATAAGGTAGCATAAAACAAAGGTTACCTTTGCACTGGCCTGAGTAGCATCACCATCTTCAGCAGCAGCCTTTTTAGGTTTATTACTGTAAGAAAGAGATACAATGAGCATCACTAGAAGAAGAAGAAGAAAAAAAAAAAAAAAAAAAAAAAAAAAAAGGTCTGATGGGACTGAACCCCATTTTAAGTCGCATGTCCACAAAACCCAGAGCCTGTCATACATCCTGCAGACAGATCTGACCCGAGTTCTGAGTGTTTATATCGCAGACAGACTCCCTCTAGAGTCACAGCAGACCAAAAAGGGATAACAGTCTGCAGGAACTCATGCACAGATGTCTTCAAGAAGATCGGAACAGTTACATCATATATCCCTGTATATCAGTTACCTGTTATTGGTTAACCTGCAATTTTGTAAATTTACAGTTTATTCCCATGTAAAGTTTGTCTTAAATTCACAGAACCCTACTCCTGGGCCCCTGAGCAAGGTCCTTAATCCTACAGCTTTAATCGTATGAATGATAAATGTAAATGGCTCAGGGTGCCACTAATTCTGCACATGCGCCACATTTGTAAAAAGAAATCTAAAATACGGTAAAGTTCCCATGCTGGTCGGAGGAGAACAGAGCGTACCTGTAGTCCACATATCCCTCCTTCCACTCGGCCGGAGTGCTCCCGTTTGGCTTGCCGCGTTTATCCAGGAGACCTTTCTGGATCATCATCTTCTTCTGACTTGCCTGGGAACAAACACGCACATCATTTAACGTGGACCGGTGAAAACCCGAGGAAGAACCTGCACCCTCATCACAGGAGGTTTTGATGAAAGAAAAAAATAATAATAAAAATGGGCCTACCTTTGGACCCAGGCCCCATTTCCGTGGATACGTGTCTCTCTCCATGATGACTCTTTTGATCTTCGCGACGATGCCGTGATCGCACGTGGAGATGACCGCCGTCGTCATCAGGGCCACCGCTGTAGAAAAACCCCAATTCTTTAAAATACGACTCATTTCCTTTTAGATGGAGGACCAGAATCTGATCAAAACCATCAGTCTCGGGTGATAGATCGGAGGTCACCATCGCACAGAGCGCTAATGCCGTCTAGATAACATCATGTGGCTTTGAAGAAGACCTCATCCACAGGTATAGTATATAAAAAAAAAAAAAAAGCCCAGACCAGTTGGTGGAGATGTTACATCAAAATTGAGATAATGAAACCTGGAAAAGCATCAACATGGTCCAAAATCCCTACATTTAAACATCTTCAGGAAGTGTTGTGATGTAGAAACACAATAGATTGAGGAACATCTAAAAAGTCAGGATTTTCAGGAAAATGTCTGAAAGGAGGCCAAAAACACCCCGCCTGTGGATGAGGCTTAAGATTAAAAGCTGAAGTAGGACGTGATCCATCACCTGCACAAATGGCCTCTCCCTTAGTGGTAATGACGACGACGTCCCCGTTCACCTCGATGCCGTCTTCATATCGTAACACACCCGGTAACATGATTTTGGCTCCGTAGCATATGGCGTTGACCTGATGACAAAACAAACACACACGTCACAGAAGCCAGAATGCGCTTGATTACACTAAACACCAGCGAGGGCAGGAACACTCACCGCGCTGTCCTTCATGACGATCCTCTTGTAGCTGATGAGCAGCTTCTCCAGAGGGAAGATGACCCTCCTGAGGTACGTCTCGTCCTTATTGTGGTCAAACTGCCACTGGGCGTCTAATACGTCGTGCATGGTCACCATGCAGTCCTGCAACCAAGACAATGATTTCACATGATTTTCTAAGATATGACCTACTTAACTCTTATTTCTATTATCAGATGGAAGAAGCTGAGAGATGATCGTGCATGTTGGAGAAGCTCCAGAAGCAGCTCCATTACCAGAAGTGCTAGAAATTTTCTGAGCTTCAGCCATTTGATGTACCAAAGATTAATTAGCAGGACTGGGGGAAAGAACCCGGCCCTGAACTCAACACTTTGGCGCACAACGACGTCTCGACTGTCATCCTCGTGTTGCGTTAACATACCTTCTCTCCCAAGACTCCAGACCGAACCCTCCTGAGCTCCTGCATCTGACCTCCGACTCCCAGCAGGAGTCCAAGATGAACACACAGGGTTCTGATATACGTGCCAGCTTCGCAGCTTACCCAGAAAATACCTGCAGCATAGAAGAAACGTTTTAGATGTTCACAAGGTGGATGGAAAAAAGGTTGGATGTTAGAAAAGCCATCAGTCT
Organism: Silurus meridionalis; assembly: GCF_014805685.1. Classification (NCBI taxonomy): domain Eukaryota; kingdom Metazoa; phylum Chordata; class Actinopteri; order Siluriformes; family Siluridae; genus Silurus; species Silurus meridionalis. Next base: position 23,350,026 of record NC_060898.1, on the reverse strand, counting down.
AGGGTGATAGATAGGAGGTCATCTCAGCACAAAAGAGCGCTAATGCAATCTAAATGACATCATGTGGCTTCATACGGATTCAAAAATATATATATATATATATATATATATATATATATATATATATATATATATATATATATATATATATATATTAAAAACTTGAACTTCTTACCGAGTCTTTTCTCCTGGTCGTATTCGATGAGCTTGCTCTCGTAGATGGTCCTGACTCGCAGCTGTCGCTTCACAGCCGCGATCAGAGGAGGCCTCTGGAACAGAGCTCCGGTCAGACACTCCAGAGCCTAGAAGAGAACCAACAAGATGATTATCAGGTTCAAAACAGAATCGTGCAAAAGCAAAAAAATAATACAGATGAGATCAGTCCCATGATTCATCCTTCGTGAATCCTGGCTCTCCAAACCCACACGTCCTTCAGCATCGGCTACAGCGATAGAACACCGGAGTAGCCACGAGAAGGCCGGCGGAGAGAGAGGAGAGCCTGGAGACCCTCAGAGAATGGATAAACGGGTTCATCATTTCACATTGCGGCTTTCAGACACGAGACGAGGTTCAGACACTTACCCTGGCGAGCTGGTGTTCGCTCTCTAGCGCATTGTGCAGCCGTACTATGCCCACGTACTCTTTGCCTGAAACACACGGCACAAGAGTACTGAGGAAAGGCCACTGGGTTTACTGGGTGAGGTCACGCTCACAACATCTCCCACTCGCACGATTACATTTATTCACAATTACTGACTCAGAATCGACGTGAAATCACGTACCAGTGCGATCGATCGACTCGTAATTAACAATCTAACGTATTAAAATCTCCCTCCGACTCCGAGCGATCGACAGACTGAACGTCCACCGGAGCTCTTCGCTTTTTAAATCCACCTCACCTGCGCTCTGCTGAGATTTGACCAATCGCGTCGCTCGGTCCACGCACACGATCAGACATCCTGTGACCTTGGGGTCGAGCGTCCCGCTGTGGCCGGTCTTCTCCACGCGCAGGATCCGCTTGATCCACGCAACCACTTCGTGAGAGGACGGATTCGCCGGCTTGTCCAAGTTAATGAACCCGGTCCTGGACAGAAAGAAGAAAAAAAAGAAAAAGAAAAAAAAAAGTCAGATTTATACAAAAACCTACACCTGCGATCAGGTCATCAGCAGCCATCAGTCTCGGGTGATAGATAAGTGGTCATCATCGCACAGAGCGCTTATGCCATCTAAATCACATCATGTGGCGAGGATACAGGGGTCCTACACACAATAACATTCCCAGATCTTTAAGAAAATGTTTAACATCTGAATAGTGATTTTAAATTCCAGCTATAACACGCATTACACACGCTATAACCAGCTATAACATGCATTACACACGCTATAACCAGCTATAACATGCATTACACACGCTATAACCAGCTATAACATGCATTACACACGCTATAACCAGCTATAACATGCATTACACACGCTATAACATGCGTTATACATGCTATAACCAGCTATAACATGCATTATACACGCTATAACCAGCTATAACACGCATAACACACGCTATAACATGCATTATACACGCTATAACCAGCTATAACACGCATAACACGCGCTATAACATGCATTACACACGCTATAACCAGCTATAACATGCATTACACACGCTATAACATGCATTATACACGCTATAACCAGCTATAACATGCATTATACATGCTATAACCAGCTATAACATGCATTATACACGCTATAACATGCATTATACATGCTATAACCAGCTATAACATGCATTACACACGCTATAACATGCATTATACATGCTATAACCAGCTATAACATGCATTACACACGCTATAACCAGCTATAACATGCGTCAACTCCATACTTTTTCAAAATGCGTAGGAACCCTGTGGCCAGAACTGCAGGAACGTTAAAGAAAGGTGTTTACCTGACATAATCATTAATGTTCCTCTTCAGGGGATTCGATCCATGTGGTAGCGGTGTGTAGTGTGCAGTTCTGATGTTCAGCTTATCGAAGTTCTGGGTGGGAATAAAAGATATATTTTTGATCTTGTAACGTAAGAGAGCATGCATTTATCTGGGTGTGTTTTATTTACGATTCGTCTAGAACATGCAGCACAAACATCAAAAATTTGATCATTCAAAAAGAGGCTTTAGGAGGCACGTGATCAGACGTGTTCGATCATCTTTGACGAGACTATTCTGGTCCCTCTGCACCTGCTGGTCCGAACTCCAGAACTACTGAAACAGTAGAAACCCAGAAGAACAGACCACCAGAACCCCAGAGCCCAGAACGGACCGAGGGGCCGCAGAGGGTCCGAACCTGCCGCGCTCAGAGAATGGATAAACACATTCATCATCTGACATGCAGAGCCAAGCCTGGGTGGAGATAAAGAAGTGATGTTTACCTTCAGCAGCAAAGGCCACTGGGACGTGTCGAGTTTGACAACCTTGGATTCAGGTTTGATTAGGAAATCCCCAGTTTCTTGGATGTCCTGAAAAATAAAAACCCATCTGTTTATTAATGCAATAAATAATCACGTCATATTCAGAAATCTGACCCCATAAAAAGGGGAAAAAATAAAAAAATTTAAACAAGTGAAGAAATATGATTATGGGTGCAAAAAGAAGTTTCTTTACCCCGATTTCTTCATCCGAAACCTTCGCTTTCTTCTTTTTCTTCTCTTTCTTAGCAGAAGAAACTGCAAAAAAAAAAATTATATATATAAAATTGGCATACAAAGTTTAACATTAATAAACTAATGGATTGAAACGATCCAGGATTTTTAAAAAAAATCTGCTTTTATTAATTTGTTTATCAAAAATGAGGTTTAAGTCTCGGGGTGAAATGGGCGCGTGCACGTGGCTCACACGTGGTGCACAGAAATCATTTAGCTCGAGTTTATTTTTGTCTCAAAATGTTTACAGCAATTACATTAATCTGCATTTCAAATCTTGTTTTTACTGATACAATAAAATAAGAAATCCCAAGTTTTAATATACGAAAATATAAAAAAACTATCCTTTGTCTTCAACCAAGTCAAAAACACAGATTAAGAAATGCAAAGCGATGTTAAAGTGAAACTTTAATGAGTTTATTATAATATTAATCGCTTTTTATTAAGAGTAATAAGCGTGTAATAAACGTGTAATAATTATACTCATGCAAACTCAAGTATTAATGCTACAGGTAAACAATGATTTCTTCTTTGACGCAATAAAAAAATTGGATTATTTGTATTCCGGGATGAATTTAAAAAAAAAAAAGAAAGAAAGAAATTCACACAAATCGCCTTTTTTGAACAGGAATGGACTCCGCACGCGCCACGCCGCTGCCTGCTTTATATTACAGCAATCGTGTTAAAAATATAAACATTTATACATTTATAAACTTCACACCACGTGCACATGTTACACCGCAACGCCTCTACTCTAATTCCCGTTTTTAAACGCAATATATTACATCTAACACCATTGAAAGAGTTTGTTTGAAGGAGCACCTACTTTCACCGTCCGCCATCTTCCTTCCCGTGCGGCGCCTGAAGGGAACACGTGGGAGGCTCTGCGCATGTCTAAAAACGCAGCCCCGCGCGCACACTCTCGCGAGGTCTTGTAGTCTCGCGATGAAAACGGGACGCCATGTTGTTTCAACTGGAGGGTGACGATGCTGTAATGAATGAGTGTCACGTGACTGAATAATATAGACGTCACATTCAATTAAAAAAACAAACATTTTCTATTGTGCATTTATTACAATTAATTCTTATAAGTTAAGATTATGGTGTAAAAGTTTTGAGGAACTTTTTATTATCATACAATACAAATCTGCAGTGCTGGACAAAGTACACAAACCATGTAGTTAAAGTAAAAATCCACTCAGTAGAATATGACTAATAAAAGTAGTACAAGTACAAAAGTATTTGCCTTTAAATGTACTTGAGTCTCTAAAGTAGTGATTTATTATGACAATAATTTTCCTTGCCAAAGGCTCTTTACTTAATCACCTCAGTTTATGTAAAAAGACTCAAATATGACTCTCATCGGAACCTCCTTCCTGATGGCAGGAGAGTGGAGAGTGTGTGTGAGGGGTGTTTGTGTGTGTGTGTGTGTGTGTGTAAGGGGTGTGTGTGGTCGTCCACAATGCTGTTTGCTTTGCAGATGCAGCATGTGGTGTAAATGTCAGTTATGGAGGAGAGAGACTCTTCTGATGATCTTCTCAGCCGTCCTTACGATCCTCTGTAGGGTTTTGCGATATGAGACGGTGCAGTTTCCAAACTAGGCAGTGATGCAGCTCCTCAGGATGCTCTCAATGGTCCCTCTGTAGAACATGGTGAGAATGGTGGGAGAAAGATGGGCTTTCCTCAGCCTTGCATCGCTAAACAGTCATGAGTCAACAGAGTGAAAAACAGTGGGCTGAGCACACAGCCCTGAGGGGTTACAGTGTTCAGTGTGGTGGTGCTGAAGATGCTGTTCCCGAACTGGATTTACTGAGGTCTCCCAGTCAGGAAGTCTAAAATCCAATTAGAGAGGGAGGTGTTTAGGTCCAGTAGGCTCAGCTTTTCAATCAGGTGTTGATGAATGATATATACAGTGCTGTAAAAACGTATTTGTTGATTTATTTTTGGCATATTATTGTGGCTGAATTGAAACATTTCATCAAAGAAGAGAGGGACAAATTTCCTCCACATTGATGTGAAAGACTCATTGCCACTTATCGCAAACCTGGTCTGAAATGGGACATTGGAAACATTTTGCATGTAAGGGTGATTTTAGGTGTTTTTCCAGGAGTATTGAACACATACCCTTTGGTTTTGTTTGAAACAGAACACAAAAGGAACGGCGTAGATTAGCACGATCTAAGATGATGGTGGATAAACAGAACGTTTTAGAGAAGATTAGCAAGTGTTTGCTCACTTATGAGCAGACATGGTTCAGGGTGTGTCCTATAGAAAAGTTAGGACATGTGAGGGTTGTTCTTGAATTGCTGGAAGTTCATTACATCCTGGACTGGAGAGGATTTTCTTCAAGGACACAAATGGCATCAAAAGCTCTATAATAATAATCACTGAGTACTGTGACTATGAGATAATGTCCTGGTGGTACTCTTTAGATCATTGTTAGCTCAAATGTTTGTGCCAAGTGGCAAAGGCCTTTCAAGGACAGAAAAAATACATTTACTACCTTAATATCCTCAAACAAATGATAATAGAGAGTGAGATGGTCAGCAGAAATGGAGAATAGGAAGAACATCCGCAATTAAGCTTGTATTTTTTTATATACTTTTGTTACAGACTGTTGACTATGCCAAGACAACGAGCTAAAATAAAAGCTCAGGTCTGAACTTCAAGGTAAATTGATTATACAGTAAATAAAATGTGACTGTGTTTAAATTCTACGTCTTTACTTATTTCTATTTTGTGTTCATTTTCTTAAAAATTAATTGCTGTAAAATAACTGTATAAATCAGAATTACAGTTATCTGGCATTTGACGTTGCCTTAGTACAAGACCAAAAAAGATACAACAACAATGATCTTCAACATTTTTTCATGTATTTATATTAAGTAACATTATCTTTTTTTTGGTTTATGTGTCAATTTACCACTTGGGAAAGTACCGTAAAATAATAATATCTGTCCGTATTGTGTGGGAGCTTAATTACTGTAAGATTGTACAATTTATTTCAAAGTCAATTTCAAACCAAAACTTTGTCAGAGCACAATTTTGAGAGTTTTACAGCGTACTACGTTAATGTACAGGTTTTTCTCATGTGAGGCTACAATACATCAGCGTAAAGCAGGTGTTTTGGTACAACCCTGTCTACATGAATACATTTAAAAACATAACCATGATCACCGAATATCAGCATTGTCAAAGTGCTAGAATTTTTCCTTCTTGTATCTCTCAGCTTCATCTACTGTGTGTATCTTTAGTAAAACCGAAAAAAATACGATTTCCAGCTTCATTGGATTATTAAAAAACTTTTAACAAAGAAGATTTTCTACACCTTTGAGGATAAACGTGAAATTTTGGAACTAGGGAGTTGGCGACTATGGGGTGCGACTGTTTGGACCCAGCGCGAGCTCCTTTCGAATCCCTTGCCGTTAGTGATAATGGTGCACAAGGGGTTTGTAAGAATGGTGATAGTGTGAGAGCTGCGCAAAGGGAATTTACCAGTTAGGACGTCATGATCATGTCCCATCACAGTGATGTGTCAGGGCTCCTCACGATGGCAGGTCGTACAGCCTCGATATTCTCCGGTGTGTGGGACTTCTTTTTTAAGGGTGAACACGTTTCTTTGAGGCACGATCATGACGTCCTAACCTGTAATACCCATAACTAATGTTAAGGGGTTTGAAACAAACTCGCACTGGTTCCCAACAATTGACATCGCAGGGTCGGAACTCCTAGTTTCAAAATTCCCCTGCGTTTCCCTGCACCACTCTGTATTAATGCAAGATTTTAGAAAGGAATTATTTATAATCACACTGTCCAGTAATGAGATGAAGATGAGGAGCAGTGGAGTGGTGAGGTTCCCGTTTGAGTCTGCTTGATCTCAAGGTTTCTTCCTCAACATGTGTTCCCTCACTACCCCTCGCTCTATTCCTGTAAAAATACTTTTTGACCATTGTCCATTATTAAAAGCGCTTTTCAAATAAAACTGAACTGATTTTCAACAGTTTGACATTTTTTGCTTGTCAGCATTGATTCAGCTTGTCCTTTTTCTGTTGGATGTTCTAGTGCTGCTCAGATGATGATCAAGCCTGAAGGCCCAGAGCGCGAGCGGTGTTGAGGACGTCATCTCTGGTCAAATAGCATCCACAGAGCTGGCGTAGTCCTGTGAATGAGTCTCGACCGTGCAACACTCGCCAATTATCGATGAAGAGAACCTGAACAAGCAGAACATCACAATAAGAAAACTTTCTCATTATAAAATATGGTTATAGGTTGAAGCAGGTGAAGTTTTGTTACAGTACCTTGCCCGGTTTGAGTTTGACCCACAGCTCGTTCTCCGGTTTCCGGAGCTCGTCAGTGAGCTGTCTGTGTGCCACGTACCAGCGTTGCGTCACGTTGTGAGGAACCGTGTTTATCACCGCACGATCATAGTTGTTGTACCTGAGCAACATTGCAAAAAACAGCATGTATGTGTTTGAGGCATTCAGGCTCGTAGGTATAACAAAAAGGTAGCAAAATTGTGATTTAAATGCATTGACAATCACTTTTAAGTCGTTTGGAAAATGCATTTTCATTAAATAACTTTAACTCGATGTGGATTTGAAAATGTACTGAGAGTACGAAATGTACTAAAAAAGAGTTTACTGGAGCACAGGTAGTATTTTTGTTTTTGGATTTTTTGAGAACTTTAGAATTTAACCATAATACCACTTTAATATCCTTAAATTAATGGACAGAGAAAAAGAGAGATGTGGTAAACCGAGAGAACATAAACAATGCGTGTGCCCGTCTACCTCATCATGTAGACGTCGTTGTTCCAGGGGTAGACGTTGACTACCGGGCCGATGCCGATCATGTGGTTCTGATAATCGCCGGTGTTCTCGATGAACTCGTGTTTGATGGGGACTTGTGACAGGAGCTCAAAGTTCTCTGGAGACTGCTCGAGGACTTTGTTCGCTGAATTGAAGCCGTCTACTAACAGAGTCCTGCCGCCGGTCCCCTCGTGCCTCAGACAGTGGAAGACCTGAATCCTGAAGAGCAGGCAGGAGGAGTAAAACGCATGAATGACTAGAAATGAATATTTAACCCTGATGTTTATGTTTAAATGGTTTTTGTAGCATTGTAAAATGGTTTCAGCATTCAAATGAATTTTAATTAAAAGGGAAAATTTATATCTATATCTCTTTGATCATAAGAAGAACAACATATAAATAAAAACATCTATATCATTACTGTACAAAGCTCATGAACACACGTTTGCTCACATGCAAAAGAAAAGCAAAAACGTGGATGGATGGATGTGGGGATGGAAAAAGAACATGTAAAGCATTCCTAGGTTAAATATTTGACAATGGTAACATTGAAACAAATTCTGGTCAATAAAGGAGAGGAACGTGTAGCAAAAAAGCGCAAAAGGACCACCTTAAATACGTTATTCTATAAATATAAATCGAGATCACGTGACCTCCGTTTCAGCTCTGCTCTTCACCTCCTACTGTGATCGCTACATTCTCACTTCTGCATAAAGAAGAAAATGCACCAGGGTTCGATTCCTGGGCAAGTGCACGTGTTAATGTTCAGCGTATTCACTCTTATGCACTCCACTGACGGTTGCAAGCCCCCCGGATCACGTTTACGCAACAGAGACGTGACCGGCTTCGAGTAGCACCGACGAGGCAAAGCATACAGATTTACAAAAAAGATTAAACTAATCCAGAGGTGGCAGACGGGGAACCGAAACAAAGCCATGATTTCATTACTGGTGTCACGTTCGTACTTCTTCAGCATTTGCTGCTCATACAGGAGAACGCGTGCGTCTCTGCATCTTTTGTCACGTTGGAAGGTCCTGTAAGGTGAGCATGAGGTGAGCAACAGTAGCTCACAGGGTAAAATCGAGATCTTTTCGCATACTTACCCACAAGGTTCTTGGAAGTAAGAAGTGTCTGTGTGGCGGTCCAGGGCCAGCTTTGTGTATGCCGTGTCACCGCGAGAGAAATCGGACGTGAAACTCCACATTCGGCCGTACATCGTCTCTCTGGAAAAAGCAAGAACATTCCGGTCATGTACATTAATAAGTCTCTACACAATGTATCGTCCCACCAGTTATCACGATATTGATATAAGCTCATCATATCGCCCAGTCCTAATGGAGTATACAGATCTGTATCGGATTAGACCTTGTTTTAAATCAGATTTGCTGATTTAATTATATTGTACGAACATTATGCTATGACAGATACATCCTGTGATATGTCGTATATAAAAGGTAAAAAACGGCTTGATCGGGTCTACGCAATAAAAACCCCTTTTCTCACCTGATAACGCTAACTCTTTTGCTCACTGTCTCAGTAGCATCGATCGTAGCCGGGACATCCTCCACAAACGCAATGCCGTACAGTAAAAAGTTGTTTAGAAACATCTTCAACTCTTCGTCACAGCTCATGAACTTCTCCCAGCTGACGGGAGGCACTTTGGCATTGGTGTAAATCTCTGAGTTCCACAGGATTCGTGGTTGTTTAGCACTCCATTTCTGGCCCTCATAGCTGTTCTTCGCCAGCCAGGCCAGGTTGTAGCGTGTAGCGTGACCGTCGGGCCCTGTGGGTAGCGAAACACACCTATATTTATTGTACGTGTCATGTTTTATGTTTTTTTTTTTTACTTGGATTCCATTGAGGTTATTTATTGGTAACATTTGGACAAGTAATCGATTATAAAACACTACTAATGAGCAATTAAGCACTTAATGATCTAACTTTGGTGTTTCATGATCCGCTACAGTGGCTTTGATCAAATAGTGCAGGCTCTTTGTTGGTACCTTAAAAAATAAAGACAGAAATTTTTTTCTGCATGGTTTCTTATTTTTCCTCACAAAAACCCACTGAAACAGCCTTGCAATTAATGTGGCTAAAACCCTATTTATTTAATCAAGCATTGTGTTTAAAGCTTTTCTTTTAGGGATTTGTGCACATCTGGAAAGGTTCATGTGAGGTAGTTTGGGGTGTTTTCAAGCGACACATATTATTCTTGAAATAGCAGCGATCCTGAATCCTTCTGCCCTGCTAGACTATATGATCTATTTGCTAAAAAAATGACAGTTTGTATGCCAATCTCAACTATATCGAATTCAACTTCACTTTGACGTGACAGATGTAAACTGTTTTGTATTCAGAAACGACGGTTCTAGCACTGCTTGTCTATACAGAACATCATTATAATAAATTATTTTGCCACTATCCGGAGGTTCCTCTATGATTCTCGTGAAGTTCCTCTCAAGGTTTCTTGCTCATGTGGTTTCAGGGGGATTTCCTTGCCACTGTCACACATGGTTTGTTTATTGAGCAGCAGTTTATGTTAAGTGATAAATCTGCCATATAGTGTTTAAGGGATTGTACTTTGGATCTGAAGGTTGTGAGTTCTGGACCCCTGAGCAAGGCACTTAAACCCATAGCTGCTCGGTGTATAAATGAGATAAATGTAAGTCGCTCCGATTAAGAAGATCTACCAAATTCTGTAAATGTAAAATCAGTACAGAAAATTTGACATTCATAAAAATCCTGTTATTTTTAGAGAAATATCATACGATTCTCTTCTCAGTTGATTTCTTGGGCAGACGCCAAATTTTTCCTGTTATATATTATTTCTTATATAGAAGCCAAACACAAACTCACTTCTCTTCTGATCAAAGTAACAGATAATAGACAATCCTCAGTGGTTACTTAATAACTTTCATGAAAACAATAATGTGTGGGAGTGAAAGCTCCGAACTTTCGAACTCGACCTTTTTATAAAAAAGTTATATAATACCTTATCTATGCCTAGCATCGTTGCATTGATACAAAATGAGACATCATGGAGAAAAATACAGAACATCATGATAACAACGCGGGAGTGGAGAGTCTTACATAATAAACCTGTGGATGATAATCAGAAATGAAAAGATAACCTAAAAAAACAAGTTCTCCTGTTCAAATGATGAAAATGATCTCAAATCAGCTGGGATTTACATGTCAGGAAGAGATTCTCCTCGTCCACCCGGGTCTTCGTGGGACGGATGTTCAGATCGATGCTGCCGGTGTCTAAGTTGCGCTGGTTTGTTTTGGAGTTGTAGCATGAGGCCGAGCGGCAGTGATCCCTCAGCCACACGTAGTTAAAGTGCATCATGAGACCACCATAACGGAGTTCTGCAGATTGGAACGAGAAGTTATTTCATACTCAACAAAAAAACATTTTCTATATCATTTTAATAGATTATTCGTTTCTATACCAACAGCTCATTACATGTGCAGTAACTTTTATAACTGTTACTGTAGTCTAGTTTTTCACCACTGTTAAAAATTCCATTTCAATTAATATGGATTTATAGAAATTTACATATTTTTTTTTCCTTTTCTTTTTTTTACTGTGCGCAACTGCAACCAAACAATTTCCCAATAAGATTAATAACGTGTTCTGATTCTAATTATTCTGTTATAATCATGAAAGGAGTCTCCAGTGTCAGCTCAGTTTTCAGGTTTTCTTATACAGGAAATTCATCAGAACGGAAGAAGTTCATTACAACATCTTTTTATATCTGCTATATATATAACGTAACAGCGAACAGGAAGTTCTCAAATACATCTATAAAATGGTACCATTAAAAAAAAAGGCACGTTGAATCGGAATAACACGCTGTGTTGTTTCACTCGGAGGCAAAGGGGATTATTTTGCAAAAACAGCACAACCGCAGGTGTGTTATTCCGTATTTAATCGTGGAAACCTGTACAGGCAAAAAAACGACCTGGAGAGCCGAGCCGTGTGATGTTTTTTTTTTCTCTGCATGGCAAAACCACCTACGGAAACAGTCGTCCAACAGTTGCCAGTGATAAATATCCTGAGGTGCTGTGTGTTGGCATCTATTGCTTCCAACCGTCACTGGTGCACATCCCCAGGCCCGAGATACAGACTGTACAGACCCTCGAAGCTTCACAAACATCTGGACTAAAGCCATGATCTGCAAAACAGTCAAATGATATAAACAAACCTAAAAATAAACGTGTAATATGTTACTATAGAAACTATAGTTCACATGGCTTTCTTATACATCACTATTCCTACCCTTTGTATTTACAGTGAGGAAAATAAGTATTTGAACACCCTGCTATTTTGCAAGTTCTCCCACTTAGAAATCATGGAGGGTCTGAAATTGTCATCGTAGGTGCATGTCCACTGTGAGAGACATAATCTAAAAAAAAAATCCAGAAATCACAGTATATGATTTTTAAACTATTTATTTGTATGATACAGCTGCAAATAAGTATTTGAACACCTGTCTATCAGCTAGAATTCTGACCCTCAAAGACCTGTTAGTCTGCCTTTAAAATGTCCACCTCCACTACATTTATTATTCTAAATTAGAGGCACCTGTTTGAGGTCGTTAGCTGCATAAAGACACCTGTCCACCCCATACAATCAGTCAGAATCCAACTACTAACATGGCCAAGACCGCCCAGAACTACACCGGAGGAGCTGGTCAATGACCTGAAAAGAGCTGGGACCACCGTTCCAAGGTTACTGTTGGTAATACACTAAGACGTCATGGTTTGAAATCATGCATGGCATGGAAGGTTCCCCTGCTTAAACCAGCACATGTCCAGGCACGTCTTAAGTTTGCCAGTGACCATTTGGATGATCTAGAGGAGTCATGGGGGAAAGTCATGTGGTCAGATGAGACCAAAATAGAACTTTTGGGTCATAATTCCACTAAACGTGTTTGGAGGAAGAAGAATGATGAGTATCATCCCAAGAACAACATCCCTACTGTAAAGCATGGGGTGGTAGCATCATGCTTTGGGGGTGTTTTTCTGCACATGGGACAGGGCGACTGCACTGTATTAAGGAGAGGATGACCGGGGCCATGTATTGCGAGATTTTGGGGAACAACCTCCTTCCCTCAGTTAGAGCATTGAAGATGGGTCTTCCAACATGACAATGACCCGAAGCACACAGCCAGGATAACCAAGAAGTGGCTCTGTAAGAAGCATATCAAGGTTCTGGTGTGGCCTAGCCAGTCTCCAGACCTAAACCCAATAGAGAATCTTTGGAGGGAGCTCAAACTCCATGTTTCTCAGCGACAGGCCAGAAACCTGACTGATCTAGAGAAGATCTGTGTGGAGGAGTGGGCCAAAATCCCTCCTGCAGTGTGTGCAAACCTGGTGAAAAACTACAGGAAATGTTTGACCTCTCTCATTGCAAACAACGGCTACTGTACCAAATATTAACATTGACTTTCTCAGGTGTTCAAATACTTATTTGCAGCTGTATCATACAAATAAATAGTTTAAAAACCATACATTGTGATTTCTGGATTATTTTTTTTTAGATTATGTCTCTCACAGTGGACATGCACCTACGATGACAATTTCAGACCCCTCCATGATTTCTAAGTGGGAGAACTTGCAAAATAGCAGCGTGTTCAAATACTTATTTTCCTCACTGTACGTGTGTTCAGAAAGCATGAACTTTTTACTCGAGTAGAAATATAAAAGGAGGAGTTTTACTTTTATTACAGTCATGTTTTAGCAGGAGTTTGGTACTTTTACTCCAGCGTAGGAATGATGGACTTCACCCAACACTGTTTATTAATGTTCATTAAAGGAGATTTTTGAGGAATCAGATTCAGATTAAACAACAAAGAAATACAATTCATAAGAAGATTGAGAAGGGTATAATAACTCTGGAAATGATCTGATCGTTTCAAGTTCAAATCCAGAGCACACCTTCGTTCCTCGAGCAGGACCTTCAACCTTCAGGATTGTCAGTGGCTTCATATAAAACCATCATGCGAATGCAGGTTATGTTCAATTGTTCTTTGGCTACATGTAATAAATGTTTTATGATCAAATTCATACTTTTTTATAGATATTCACACATCACACATGTGAAAAGATCAAACAGGTGATGTAGTGAATGCAGGAGTCAATCCTGAGTTAATGCAGAAAAAAATATGAAAATGTGTTGTTGTTTTTTAATGATGCATGTAATCCTCAGACTTACTGCAGAGCAGAAAAACAAAAGCAAGAGGAAAATCATACTCACAGATGGGTTATAGATGGATAGATGTCTGGACTGTAGACTTGAAGAACTGAAAAACTTCACTCTGTCTGCTTTAAGGTGACCTTTAATTCACACCTTTCATGGAGAAAACCGGAGCTACCGCCAAGGACATTAATGTTTGGACTATCTAGTCTTGTATGTCACTGTGTTTATTGTCAGAATGAAAGTAGCTGCGTGCATTACAGTGGTTGTTATCGCTCCGCGAGAAAACGCGCATGCGCGCCACGTTCACGCGGTCGAAAGACGGATATAAAGCCTCGCGTCTCATTGGCTCTTCCGACGCGCTTAGCCCCGCCCACAAATGCCGTCATAGGCCGACTCGGAACACGAGCATCCCTCAGATGCACCTCGAGAAAAAAAATGGGTTCCTCGACCAGTTCCTGTGTGGTATGAAGCAGAACCAGAACATTTCTGAACTTATAGGGGCCTGGTCACGTATTTCTTACTATTTGTAATGCCAGAATAAACATTAATCAAACTTCATCATGAGTGGAAAAGCAGAATAGTAATATAATATAGAGTTAATGTTAAATATTGAGTTTCAAATGTAACTTCTGTTGGAGGTTGTATGTTGGGCCATCTCCTATTCCAGAAGTCCTTCATGACCGTGTTACCATTTAAGTTCTTCCATAGCGATTCTTGCCAAAGTCCCTACTCTTTTTCTTCTCTTCAGATCAGCTTGGTTCATCCTGACGCCTTACTTCTGATGGAGTGCTCTTCAATTGGAGATCGCTGTGAGTGAGGATGGTTCCACATCAACAGTCTAAAGATCCATGAATTTATGAGCAACTCAAGAACTTTCAGGATGGATTTGGCCTGTAATTAATATCAACAGTCCACTACAATGTGCTCAGGACCTCAGGTTGCATGAACAATTATGTATTCAAATTCAAGCACCAATCACTGAACAGTAATGAATGGACGTTGGGTGTTGAGGATGAGGACGAGTACAGTCACACTGTCACCACTGTCTCATTCGTTAGTGGTAAACAATTAACGATTAGGCGCAAAAAAAAAAAAAACATTACTGCTTTATCTATGAAAATAATTGAACAAATGCTTTACAAATAAAAATGAATTAAAGTGAAAAGAATATAAACAATATTCTGAATATACAATATAGAAAACTGCAAATAAGGAACTGAAAGTAATGAAATGTGTGTAAAAATGTAAGTAATCAACAGTAAAATAGTTATTACTATTCTAGAAAATATGAGCTCATCATTCCCTGTTTTAATCATCTACACTGCTCCCAATCAAATCTGTGCTTTATACTGACGTAAAAAGCACTTAACGCTCTCACGCCGCAGCATCTGAGTGAACTTCTGTACCAGGATGATCCTCCACGCCTACTTAGATCAAAAGGTGCAGGCTATTTGTTAGTACCTCAAATAATAAAGAATCCAGCAGGGGGCAGATGTTTCTCCTATAAACCCCACAGTTATGGAACAACCTTCCAATCAGTGTTCGGGACTCAGACACAGTCTCAGTGTTCAAGTCGAGGCTGAAAGCATATTTATTTAGTCGTCTTTTTTCAGTAGATTTTTCTTAGGTAAAGGAGCAGATCTGGAGGGATCATGGATATCGAGTGTTTGGTGAACTGGGATATTTGTATGCTGTTGTCTCCTCACTCCTCCACATTCATTCAGGTTTGTTGACGGTGGTGTGGTGGGTCGTCTCTTTAATCCCAAAGATCCCTGGGATAATAATAATCCATATCCTTCTCTTTCTGCCACCTCTCTTCTTTCTCTCTCTCTCTCTCTCTCTCTCTCTCTCTCTCTCTCTCTTTCTCTCGAGTTAAACATGCTCCTGAGGTTCCAGTGACCACTGTTCCTGCTCCTCTTCTCTCCTCAGATCTTCCCACTTCGTTCAGGCCTGCCTCTGGATGATGTTCTCTTTGACTGGAGGTGACTCTCTGCAGCTGTGGGCGGTTTCTCATCAACGCATTGGCTGGTTCCATGAAATTCCGGAGTAAGAATGGGAGCTTAGAGGATGGATTTGGACTGTTTGGACTGTTTGGACTGATTTGGACCAGTTAATGTCATCAGTCTGCTACACTGACTCAGGACTACAGTTTGCTTCTAATCTCCATCACTGTACCCCACAACATATATCTGCAATAAATGGACATTTGGTGGAACCCAGATGAGGATGAAGTTCCCTCTTGAGTTTGGTTCCTCTCAAGGTTTCTTCCTTCTGTATCTCAGGGAGCTTTTCCTTCACCACAGTCTCCACCGAATTGTTAATCAGGGAAAAACTTACACTTATAAAGAACATCTTCATTTTTATCACCACATTATCTGTGTAAAGCTGCTCTGAGACAATGTTCATGGTTAAAACCGCAACACAAATAAACATTAATTGAATTCAATAGCTTTGAATTTCTCTCTGGGATCAACAAAGTGATTTCTCTCTCTTGGCACCTTGTTTGATGTTCGATATTTGTAGAATGTTTTTAACAATAGACGTCGTCCTAAAGCGGTTTTACAGAGATAAAGAAGTTATACAATAAAAATGCATAAGTTTAGTGGCTATAAATTTGCTCCTTGTAACTGTAAGTTTGTCCATAATGAGTGAACCAGTGGTAAACAAGGTGAAGGAGAAGAACTCCCCGAGATAGCATGATGAAGAAACCCCGAGAAGAACCAGAAAGGAAGCTGTCCTTATCCTTATTAACGAATGTCCATTCATTACAGTTCCATCACTGGTGAAGTGTGTTGTTCAGTGATAGTTTATTAAATGCAGGACTCTGTGGTTAGATATATTTCATTATAAAAATTGGCACTAGATCATAGTAGTGTTTTCAAAGTCCTTCCCCAGGGCCATATGCAGCTGTGATGTTTCAGACAGATGTTCAGCGAACCAAGTTCTCTTCCTTCCAGTGTATGATACATGAATCATCAGTCAGCTTCAGATTATCCTTTCACTACAAAGTGTTCATTCAAACTCTGCATAAACACAACCCTTCTTTCATTTCCATCCAAACTTTTCGTGCATCATGTCGGGTTAACAATTAATCCCTGGTGTTTATAATCTGATATTTTTCCACCGTACAGATCTAAACCCTGGGTTAACCTTCAGGTTTGCAGTGTCAGCAAGTATGACCGGATAGACACAGCCTGTGGATGTTACTTTCAATCGCCGCAGAGTTGCACATTGTACTGTACTGTACATGTTTATCACCACTTCGGAGCAGAGTTTGATAAACCCATGTAAATAAAAGTGTGAATTGTTCCTCTGGAGAAGATTAAAAGCAGATTGGAGGGTTGAGGGTCGTGGACCGAAAGTAAATGTTGCTTTGAAGTAAATGTTCACTTTTACTTATTTTAAAACTAAAACTAAATGTGTCAATGAGGTGATTATTTCCTTTTTCCGACTTTTCTCATATATCGCATGCACTATATTGACAAAGTATTGAGACACCTGACCTTCCCTTCCATATGTGGTTCTTCTCCAAAATGTTACCACAAAGCCAGAGGCACACAATTCTACAGGACGTCTTTAGATGGCGCTATAATAAAATTTTGCTTTCACTTAAACTTGGAAAACCTGTTCCAGCATGGTGAAGCATGACGATGTTGTTTACATGATTTGGAGAGGAAGATCTTGATATCAACCCTACAGAAAACCTTTGGGATGAATGTGAACGCTGACTGCACCCCAGGCCTCCACACCTCACCTACATCAATACCTAACTTTACTAACACCCTTGTTTCTGATGAACACAAATATCCATAAGCTCACTCTAAAATCTAGTGGAACATCTTCCCAGAAGAGTGGGATTTCACAGATGGGTGAAGCTCTGTCCATATTTACTCTGCCTCTCTAAGATACATTATTTATACCCAATTATTTCTATCTATCTATCTATCTATCTATCTATCTATCTATCTATCTATCTATCTATCTATCTATCTATCTATCTATCTATCTATCTATCTATCTATCTATCTACACATACACACGACCCTTTTCCGCCCCCTACAGGTGAAAGGTCTGAATGGCAGCGCAGTTCATGCTGCGGTTATGTAGCAGGAAGCGCGAGCTGCTCGACATTGAGGAAAGATGGCGACCAGAGTCCTTCAGAGCCTGAGGAAGGGCCTGCACCCCACTGCCAGCGGGTTCCGACCCAAACAGCACTCTTCAGTAACCATCCGGTGAGAAGCGTGTAAACACGTGTTTCCCATGCTGCTTATAGTTGTTTATTCCAGCTATGCTAGTTGACTAGTCAGGGAGTTTGAGTGGTGTGTGTGTGTGAGCGTTTAAACACATGGAGATTTCCAGGAGCGAGACTCCGTGGTCCTGTTTGGGCTGGAGATCGTTTCAGCCTGGAAGCTAGAAGTTAGGAAGTAAGTGAAGCAGCTGGAGCAGGTCCTGAGGGCACTGAACATGCAGCATGGACACCATGGACACCATGGAGCTGAAGCTCAAGGTCACATTCAGAGCCACGTTATACAAAGTGATAGAACTTAAAGTTGAGCAGGAATCGTTTTTAAGTTCCATCTGGATGTCTGGATGTGGGGTAGGATCATGGGGAGGAGATTATGGAGGTGTAGATGGGACATAACATCTGAGGAGTTTAGAGGAGAAGTTGTGCAGCGTCATGGCTGGCTGCTGTCAAGGAAAAAGGAGTGGAGGTGTGTGTGTGTGTGTGTGTGTGTGTGTGTGTGTGTGTGAGTGTGTGAGTGTGTGAGAGAAAACGTAGACACTTATTAATATCCAACAAATCTCTTTTTCTAAACTACGTCACTTGTCTGATTATCGTATCTTCACGACTCACTTCACGTCTTCCCTCTGTATCTCCTCAGAACCTTGTCAGCGTCCTCCAACCGGAGCCGTGAAGACAGCTGGTTCAAATCTCTCTTTGTGCGAAAAGTCGACCCCAGGAAGGACGCTCATTCTCATCTGCTGGCCAAAAAAGAAGACAACAACCTGTATAAAATCCAGTGTACGTTCCCCCGACCAGCACCTCACAGCTCTGCGATAGGCTTGTGCGATATTCCACTTCCATCCCTTCTCCAGAAATTCTTTGTTTAAATCGTCGTGAATAACCGCGTTCTCATTTTAATCACCCATGAATGATAGAACGACGGTTTGTGTGGTCTGGAACAGCTGTGACAGATAGTGTGTGTAAATTTGCGTTATTTGTGAAACGTGTAATTCGTAGAGATCTTTCATGTTGAGATGGTGTCGAGTTTTTGGATGAATTCCGTCCAAATTAGCGTTATTTTTCCCAATATTACTTCACATGGTCTGTTACTGCTTGCAGGCAGAGACAGGTATGAAAACAGGAATGTTTATTGTATAATCGATTTAATCTGATGACCTGCTTTTAATCTTTGTTATTTCTATGTTGGCTATAAACCCGTCAAACCTGCGACACTACTCCAGAAAGCCCACATGATCCAAAGGATATCGTAGACATGAATCCGTAGATATTTAACACGATTCCCGAGACGAGGAAAACATCGTATCGCACAAGCCTAGCGTCCATCTCGCGCTGTTAGCTGTAAGATCAGAACGTGTAAATTTGTTCCTTTAGTCAGCCGAGCCGTTGTTTCAGTGCGTAACATGCCTTTCTTTTACAGTTCACAATGTCAAGCCAGAGTGCCTTGATGATTATAACAAACTTTGGTAAGCTCATCCATATTGAGATGGTGCTGTGTAGTAGTTTGGTGTGTTTTTTATTTTTTATTTTTATTTGTAATATTTTTTTTAATCATTAATTAATTAATTGTAATGATGATTCTAATTCATTATTCAATCATGAGTAGTTTTTCCTTCCAGCCTTTTTTTTTTTTTTTAACGCAGAAATTTTGTAATTTTTTTCTATAATATTTTGATCTACTCACAAATCAGCGTGAAACTCTTGGTGAAGGGTGTGTTTAGGTGCACTCTCTCTCTCTCTCTCTTTTCCGAGGCGTTCAGTGTTAATATGTATTAACCGCTTTTGCGCACACAGTGAACAAGTCTTGCCCTCTATCCACGCCAACCCTGAATATTCGTGTGAGCTGGTGGGAACCTGGAACACCTGGTACGGAGAGCAGGATCAAGCAGGTGCGCATAAGTTCGGTGGTTTCCTACACCGCTAGAAAACTGCTATGAACTCGTCCTTGTTTACATTGTAGCAGCTATAAACGCTCTGTCTTTTCTATCGACTGCTTGAAGTTTTTCTAAAAGTTTCCATGTACTGACACTCTCATTGTACTCTGTTTAATTCCTCACAGTGCATCTGTGGCGATACAGAGGAGGCTACCCCGCCCTGACCGACGTCATGAACAAAGTCAGAAAGAATAAGGTGCGTGTTTATTTAAATATAGAGGTCCTCGGAAGCAACTACGCCGACATTCCCATGTCCTAAAACCTCATTTTATAATAATAAAAAAAAAGTCCCTATTACTTTTGAATGTTGCCTAAAATTTTAGCAGGTTCTTTAAATAATTTTGCACATTCAGCATTTAAATTACAGGCGTATTTTTACACCTTTTGAAAATACCGAAATAAATTCCACTATCCTCACATTTAATCTATATTAATGGATAAATTCTTTATATGTACATGACTAAAAAGTGTAATAATAATAATACATATAATTACAAATTATAATTGATTGTATTTAATATTATAATTCTGAATTATTATACAAAGCGATTTCTTTTACAATATACTCCGTTATTTTGTTAATTTGGACTCTGTAATTTTTTTTATGTGCTTGTATAGTTGTGTATTTATTTATTGTCCATTTACTGTTGCTTGTATACCGATTGTGTTTTTTGGTACTTGTTAGAAAATGTGAATAGAATCTCATGTGTTTGAAACATTCTTAAATTCGCTGTTGGTATTCGTGTGTTTGTTTTTGGATGTTGTGATACACGTCTTAAATTTGATAAAATGGGACTTTGTGAAAGCTGCAGAAACCCTGATGGAACACTTCTGAATTTGATTGAACTCTGTGTGCTATTTGTTTTCACCGGCATCTAATCAGGAGTTCATGGAGTACAGAGAAGAACGAGGGAAGATGTTGCTGTCTCGTAGAAATCAGCTCCTGCTCGAGTTCAGCTTCTGGAACGAACCCGTACCCAGAGACGGGCCTAACATCTACGAGCTCAGATCTTACCAACTCCGGGTACGAGAGAACCTCATCAGCGTGTTCATTTAGTGGTTCTAGATTCTACAGGTTCTACGTAATGTTACGTCACATCGAATACTTTTATGATAAATCTGTCGAGTATATAATATAAAATTTTCTCTTCTAGCCTGGAACGATGATCGAGTGGGGAAATTACTGGTAAGGTGTTTTTTTTTGTTATTATTATTATTATTACTTTTATTGTGTTTCATTTTTTGTTTGTTTGTTTAAGTATCATATTCTAGGCAAATTTAACCTCTGACCTGGTTTTATTGTTGCCTCTACAGCTGCTGATATTTGAGAACGCAGGGTAACATTCCTCAAATCGCAAATTCAGTCTATAAAATAAAACGTCGACTGTATGGACAAAAGTTTGTGGACAACTGAAGATTGTGCATTTTGAACAACCCAGTCCACATTTAGTCCTGTTATAATGAGCTCCATTCCTTTGGGAAAATGTTCCTCTAGATTTTTGGAGCTACATCAGCCACAAGGGTTATACTAACACCCTTGTGGCTGATGTAGCTGTAGTCATGTACTGATGTAGGTGAGGAGGCCTGAGGTGCAGTCAGCATTCACATTTATTCCAGAGGTGTTAATAGGGTTGGAGCTCTATAGCAGGAGATCTTCCTTTCCAACCCATGGAAAGCAGATCTTTATGATGCTCATGTCATGCTGGAACAGGTTCCAGTCTCTTAGTTCAAGTGAAAAGTCATGCTCCTGCATCCAGAGACGTCCTACACAATTATGAAAAGAACACATATGGCTGAAAATGTCAAGGTGTCCCAATACTTTTGTTCATATAGTCTATATAAATGAATGCCAATTCGACCGCCTTTTGCTTGCAGTAATTAAAAAAAAAAGTTTAAATGTAATAAAATCTTTCATCTTATAATAATTTGATTCTGCATGTCTTTATGAACAAACTGATTTAATGCATTAAGATAAATGTTCTGAATTAATCTGGTGGTTTGGTGACGGCAGACCCATTTGAGGTACGTTTTCCTCAGCACATATGACATGGTTTTAGACTTTGTTCAAAAATATATAATAAATAAATAAAATAAATTGTATTTATTAGATATAAAAATTATTTTTTGGTGAGCTTCTACAATTCTACAATTAAATCAAACGTCTAGTTACATCTACAGTTCAATCACAATCTGCTATTTACACCTGAACTTCCAGCCAATCACAATCCAGCATTTACACAATACTCACTGACCAGGATGTAAATATATACATATTGCACAAGTCAACTGGAACATTAGAAACTTGGCAGTTTGTCACAATGTAAAAAAGTTAAGGGTCACTCTCTTGCATATGAATCCATTTCCAGCCTGAAATCTGTTGCTTTTGATTTGTTTGTTGTTTGGTTTAGAGGCAAAAAAAAAAACCACATCGTCTGTGCAGGATGTAGCTGAAACACACGCACACACACACAACTCAATGGTTAGACTGACTGGACACTCTGTTTTGTAGAGTTTAGTCCAGACTAAGTTTTTGACTGATCATTGTTGTCCTGTTGTAATCTGTTCAAATGAAGCTTATTTTTTGTTTATTTTTGCTGATGATAATCCTGGCTGTGGTGTGTTTTCAGGGCTCGGGCTATCGAGCTCCGACAGCAGAACAACGAGGCAGTGGGAGGCTTCTTCTCTCAAATTGGAAATTTGTACATGGTGCATCACCTGTGGGGTGAGTCAATCTTAAGTGTTCAGGAGTAGCGGTCGAGCGACTAATTTTTCAGATACCGCTAACTAGGTTGGATCGTACTTATCGATAACCGATTAATCATGCGATAGTTTTTAAAATGGATACTGGATAAAATTGCACACTCCATATAAAATAGTACTAAACTTTATTTTAAAAAATGGAAATGTGCTAAATGAAAAAAATATGAATGAATTAATAAATATAATGAATAAATTATGAATAATAAATAATAAAGTATCGCGTGTAAAAAAATAAGCAGCACGTTGTGTCAGTGATTCGCCTCTAGGGGCCGCTCTTGTAATGATGGCTCTAGCAACAGACAGCAACCCGGAAAAACTGTGTGTGGATTTTTGTCAATGAATATGTCGACCTCTGTTCAGGATCATGTGTGTGGACATTTCTGCAGGATATGTAAATGTTCTTCACGATTTAACCTTTCATCCATTTGCCACTTCAGCATACAAAGACCTGCAGTCGAGGGAGGAAACCAGAAATGCAGCATGGCAGCACGAAGGTTGGGACGAAGTCGTCTACTACACGGGTGAGGCTTTAAAAACTCGTACTTCCCATCGGAAAGAAAAAGACAGATCGCAAATCTTTAACACCCCCCCTTCTTGTCGTTATTAGTTCCTTTGATTCAGCACATGGAGTCGAGAATAATGATCCCGCTGAAGATTTCACCTCTGAAGTAGCTTCCTTGGACGGAACCCGGTTCTGAAGACCGAGTTGTGCTGCTGTGGATCTTTGCTCAGTTCTGGGGAGGAAAAAACTAAACAAAACATTCGTAGCATTGCGACTTTTTTTTCCCCTTTTATTTTATTTGTTTTTTTTCCCCCACATGGCTAAGTTTTCCAATCAGAATCTTCTGAGATATGAATTACCCCAGAATTATTACAGCAGGTCCATCACTCCTGCTATTCATGGCCTAAAAAAACAATCCAGTCAGGATCTTTTGACAGTCACTTGATTTTTATAATGCATTTTTCCCCAGGATGCGTTTTGTGTGTGTGTGTGTGTGTGTGTGTGTGTGCGCATTGAGTAGGAGACTTTGCTCAAATCATTCTGGATCTGGAGCTTCAGCCAATCACGTTCTTGTCTCTGTATAATATGTAGTTCAGTTTTACAACAGTCAGTAATAACTCTAACAGAATCTGAACTAATTGTCAAAAACGAATACAAATTTCATTTTTATTATAAGAAACTCAAGACTCGATCGTTTAATCGAGTGCTGATTGCAGAAATGAGAATGAAGTGACGACCCCGTCTAATAAATTTTAAATATTTTCCATATTTTCTTTTATTTGCAGCTTTTGTGTTTATCTGGTTCTTTTTCTTGTCACTGAACAAATTACAGCATGTTTGTATGTGGAAATTTTCTCTTTCCACATTCTAGAAGGATTTAATTTTGCTCAGCCAAAAAAAAAAAAAAATTCTTGAAATGTTTTTGTGTGAATTATGGATGGATTGGTACATAATATTCTCACTGCTTTGAGGAGATTAGATGTACATACTAAAATAAATTTATGATTGAACTACAGATGATCGTCTCCGTTGCTTTGAGTCACGCTCAAATTGAACACGTCTGGTTTCCGACGGAGAGACAAATGTGACGGGAACATTATTCCTTACTCTATAAATTCTCTTTAAGAGAAAAGGGTTATTGTCTTTCATCCTGAAAGTTTTGTGAAATCACAGTCAAATTCTTCTCTTTGCATATCTGAGCTTGTTCAGAAGCTGGGGTCAGAGCGTAGGGTCAGCCATGATACAGCGCCCCTGGAGCACAGAGTTCTCTACATCTGCATCTTTCAAACCAACTACCTGCATATCTTCCCTCACCACATCCATAAAGCTCCTTCTTGGTCTTCCTCTTTTTCTCCTTCCTGGTGTCTCCATCCTCAGCATTCTCCTACTGATATACCCCATGTCTCTCGTCTGCACATGTCCAAACCATCTCAATCTCACCTCCCTCACCTTGTCTCCAAAACGTCCTACATGCACTGTCCCTCTAATAAACTCATTTCTAATCCTGTCCATCGTGGTAACTCCAAACGAACATCTCAACATCTTCAGCTCTGCTACCTTCAGCTTCACATCCTTCCTAAATGCCACTGTCTCTAAACCGTACAACATCTCAGGTCTCACCACAGTCCTATAAACTTTCCCTTTCACTCTCACAGATACTCTTCTATCACAAATCACTCCTGCTATCACTCTTCTCCACCCACTCCACCCTGCCTGCACTCTTTTCTTCACTTCTCTAACACACTCTCCATTACTCTGCACTGTTGATCCCAGGTACCTGAACTCCTCCACCTTCTCCACCTCTTCTCCCTGCAACCGTACCAGAGGTATGGAGGGTGGAATAAAAAATGCAAATGGGAAATAACGAAATATTTTTGCAACTGGTTTGATGGTTAGGTGATGATATTAACATAAAAGTGTTGAAAGTACAAGGGTTGAATAGATGAATGATTTTGGGAAGTATGCACAATTAAAAAAGTTTATATTTTTAGGGTTTTTTATAGCTTGTTAACTTCAGTACACATTATGGATAGTCATTGTTGCTGACTAAGCATCAGCACCATGCAAGTCGGCCATCTTGCCTACACTTCCGCGTATAAATGACAGACGTGGCTATTAGCCAATCAGAGCTCGCTGTGCTTGTGACACGTGCACGCAACGCGCGGTGGGCTGTAACAAAAGAGCTCGTGCTCGCTTGGAGCTTTCTAGAAAAGGCGTGACTCCGCGGTTCAGAGCCTCATTCCGGTCCGACTAGAGAAGCCCAGGCGCGTCACGATGTCTGCTGTGAAAGCACTTAATCCGAAAGCGGAGGTCGCCAGAGCCCAGGCGGCCCTGGCCGTGAACATCAGCGCCGCTCGGGGGCTTCAAGACGTCCTGAGAAGCAACCTCGGACCGAAGGGAACCATGAAAATGTGAGTCAACGTGTGCTAAGGCCCCGGTTGGCGCAGTCGCGTGTTTCGTGCTCGGGCCGCACCCCAAATCGGCTTTCGCTTTACATACTGGCGCACTAAATATGGCGGCGTCGAAAGTGTCATGCGCCCTTTTTAGTGCACTTGGCGAGCGATACCGCGCGATTTGGGATCGCTCTTTGTGTTCGTTAGTACAGAATATCTCTATATAAAATAAATTCATGGCGGATTTTCACACTGCACTATTAATATGTGCGTCCGGTTTTAATACTGTTCCAGTGTTAAAGTACTTTTTATTTATCTTGCATATTTTACCTCAGTTTTGCTTGTTTTAGCTTCATTAGCATGGCTAGTTTGCACTAAATCTCTGATCCACATGGTTCCTCTCTATGCTAGCTGTCTGTCTGACTCACAGCTCCAGACAGTAATCAGATCAGTATTAGATTATTAGATTGGAAATCATTTTTTTAAGACTTTGAAACTATTAAAGCACGTGTAGTTCATACTTTGATTTGTACATAAAACTAGAGCTATAATATATTTTGGATCTTTTATTTATTTTCTCTGCTCCACCCAGAACCCTGTATAGTGAAATCCTGCATCTTTCCAGAGACACTGCTTTGTTGTTTTTTTTTTTTTTGGACAACATTACTGTCATGGGTTTGGGAAATACAATATAGAGTACAGTTCTTTTTTTATTATTTATTATTATTTATTTTTTTATATAAATCCATCCAATACCTCAGTTTGTGTGATTTTAGTAAATAGTCTGAATTTGGTTTGTAACTGTGCATGAAATTCACTTTTCTGTTCAATTTCTTTAGTTATTTTAAACAATTTAAAATAAAATGCCTTCTTGGTTTAATAAAAAAAGTGTGTGTGTGTGTATGTATGTATGTATGTGTGTATGTGTGTGTATATATATATATATATATATATATATATATATATATATATATATATATATATATATATAAATAATATAAAAATTATAAAGTGTATGTATAATACTATTTTATAAAATAGAATAATCAAATTAATGCAATACACTTATTATATTAATTTTAATTGAGTCATTGATAAAATAAAAAAAAATGGAAGCATTCTATTTATTTTGTTAGACCCTTATTTGGATAATATGTGCATGTTGTTTACATTAAATAATACATTTTCTAAAGAGAGGTTCTACATTCTATATTCCTTCCCTTCTTCATTCATTTACTCCCTTCGATGTGTGAAATTGTCAGGATTTAGACTGTTTTTAACATGGAATTGGTGGCGATTTCACGTATACGTAAATAGTGGGTTTTATTTATTTTTTTACACTACAAATCGTATTTCCTGTACGCTGCCAGTGTCCACAGTGACAATAAGTGTAGTTTCTTTTTTTTTTTTTTTTATTGTTTTAATAATAATAGAAAGTTGCAATGTGGTCAGTGTGAGACAAACAAACTTGCGCTCTGCCACTTAATACGTTCGTGCGGGAACCTGGATTTTAACTACGTTCCACATGTAAAACAAGGATTGCGTTCGGTACACGTGTGAATCAAAAGTCCTGTAGCGAAGCGGATTGGATCGAATACATGTACCGCAAATGCGTATTTATTTGTGTGAGGAGTCGCCATAATTCAACAATCAATCCTGCAATAATAATAATCTGTAATATCTCTGCTGGAGGTCCATGATGATCAGCATCATTACCCCAAGATTTTATGACTGTTAGTTAAATACTGTTAAAATAACAATATTTATTGTGTTTTCTGTACATTTAACGTGATTCTCAGACAATCTCAGATCAACGTCCACCATTTAACCAGAAGTTTTACTATCTTCCTCCGCAGGCTCGTGTCCGGCGCTGGAGACATCAAACTCACTAAAGACGGCAATGTCCTGCTGCACGAGATGGTAAGAGACGACGCTGTAATGTCTCTATGTGACCTGATGAAAAATGCGTTCCTGTGTGTTTATTTATTTTTGTTTCTCTCACAGCAAATCCAGCATCCCACAGCTTCTCTGATCGCTAAGGTGGCTACGGCGCAGGACGACATCACCGGAGACGGCACCACGTCCAACGTCCTCATCATCGGAGAGTTACTAAAACAAGCGGATGTTTACGTTTCTGAGGTTCGCGCGATCGCCATTCTTACGATTTTGTTCAGAATGTGTCGATCCGATCTCGACGACGAATTACGGATCAAACGTCTGATGGAAGAATAAGCGACCTTGTGTCTTGTATGTTGCGCTCAGGGTCTCCATCCCAGGATCATCGTGGAGGGCTTTGAGGCTGCAAAGGAGAAGGCTCTGGCTGTGCTCGAGGACCTGAAGGTCACCAAGGAGATGGACCGTGAGACTCTGGTTGAAGTGGCCAGAACCTCACTGAGGACCAAAGTCCACGCTGAGCTGGCTGACCTGCTCACAGAGGTAAGGAACATCTGTAGTCTCCTGATCAAAGGATCCATCGTCTTTATCTAGCTATCCCATCTCTTTATCAATCCATTCATCTCCTGAAAATCACCGGATCCATCACCTTCATATTGTCCATCTGTAAACCACCTGCTTTTTTCCATTTATCCATTTAGACAGTCCCTATATCTATCCATTCACCCCTCTTTTACCTTTCTCTCCATTCCTTTAATCTGTTCCTTCATCCAGCAATTTGATATCCATCTGTTCTGTTCATTCCCCCCCCTTTATCCATTTATCCCTCCATCTCTTTATCCCATTGTGATGACCTAATGGTGAGATGAATGCACAGAGAACACCCATGGCTGCTCCTGTAGCTCTCCTTGGTCTTGATCTGTGCTACAGTAACATCTGGTCTACACCTCTGCAGTAGAAGATGCTCTGTTCTTCCTACATGTATTCATGGGACCAGTACATTTTATTGTAACAGAACTATTGTAGTCTCTAATTAGTGTCTACATTTAATAAAAATAGAGCGCAATATTGACCCTAAAACATCAATCAAAATCGGATTAATTACAGATTTGACTTGTTTCTGATGCTCTCATGCGATAGGAGTGATGGGTATAATTACGATAACAATTCATAGATCAATATACAACAAATCTGTCGTCTCGTTTATAAAATTCTTTATAAATGAGTATGTAATTGTCGTGTGTATCGTTGATGCACGTCTAACACGCATACGTGTGCGTACGCTGTTCCTCAGGCTGTGGTGGACGCTGTCCTGGCCATCATGAGACCCAACGAACCCATCAACCTTTACATGGTGGAGATCATGGAGATGAAACAGAAAACGGAGTGCGATACGCAGTAAGAAACTCGATCGTGTGTGTGTGTGTGTGTGTGTGTGTGTGTGTGTGTGTGTGTGTGTGTGTGTGTGTGCGGGTAATTTAGTCCCTTTTCCTCTTTCTTTTTCAGGTTGATCAGAGGTTTGGTGTTGGACCATGGTGCTCGACATCCTGACATGAAGAAGAGAGTGGAGGACGCTTACATCCTGACCTGCAATGTCTCTCTAGAATACGAGAAAACGTACATCTGACTCTTCTTTATTCACAAACTCAAAATATTTGCAATTTGAGTCGAGTTTTAAAGCATGAGATGTGGAAAAGGGGCGGGGCTTATGCCGATTTCTCATTATTTATAATTGATGTTTAAATGTATGTAAATCCTTTTTCCCAGCGAGGTGAACTCCGGCTTCTTCTACAAGAGCGCCGATGAGAGGGAGAAGCTGGTGAGGGCTGAGAGGAAGTTCATCGAGGAACGTGTGCAGAAGATCATCGAGCTAAAGAACAAAGTGTGCGCTGACAACAACAAGGGCTTCGTGGTCATCAACCAGAAGGTAACTCCACCCATTACTTTCCTTACGTCACCTGTACGAGTTCACGTTCCGCTCTGTATCGATGATCCTTTCAGACTTGAGCACAGTGAACACCCATGGTTGCTTCTGTAGCTCTCCATGGTCTTGAACTGTGCTACAGTAACATCTGGTCTACACCTCTGTGGTAGAAGATGCTCCGTTCTTCCTACGTGTATTCATGGGACCAGTACATTGTTTTCTTTCTCTTGGAACGTGCGTCGTGATGTTTAGACTGCGCTCTGCTTTGTGCACAGGGGATCGATCCGTTCTCTCTGGACGCTCTGGCTAAAGAAGGTATCGTGGCTCTGCGTCGGGCGAAGAGGAGGAACATGGAGAGGTACGGAACATGATCGTCAGGTCGCTTAAATGCTGTATAATCATCATTGACATTGAATTAACTCATGACCCCGTGATTATGCATCCATTGGCCTTGTTTACTGCCACATTAATTACCCCAAAAGGGACTCAGTGGTGCATGGCTGAATTCTGATTTACTCCTCCTGTAGTAAATGCAGTCAGACACCATGCTAGATTACTTCTCTTCTCCTCTATATATCACAGTGGTACGTTCTTGTGTATTTGCTGATTTGGAGGGAGAAGTGAACAATTGATCAGCATCAAGCAGGGTTCCTGTGTATTTTGGAAAAGTAGGAAGTGATTTCCTGGTCTGGATTAATGAAAAAAAAATTATTTAAGGTCTTAATTTACTTTTGTGTGTCCTCGTTTTCAGAAGGTCCATTTTCATACACTATCTACACATATGATTGTACACTGAAATGTATTTGTTCTAGAAAAGAACTGAATCTGAACATTTTATTCATATTACTCTTTTCCCTCAGACTCACTCTGGCCTGTGGTGGTGCTGCCATGAACTCTGTAGACAGTCTCACCCTGGATTGTTTGGGTCACGCCGGTCTCGTTTATGAGCAGACGCTGGTCAGTTTTAACCTCTGTCTGGGATTTTGGTGGATAGTTGAGATCTTCTCTGAGGTTTGTTGCTGGCGATGAGAGCTAACGGTGTGTTTTGTAACAGGGAGAGGAGAAGTTCACGTTCATCGAGAAGTGCGGGAACCCACGCTCGGTCACTCTGCTGGTCAAAGGACCGAACAAACACACGCTGATGCAGATCAAAGACGCCGTGAGAGACGGTCTGCGCGCCGTCAAAAACGCCATCGAGGACGGTACGATCCGAGGCTGACTGTACATTGTGAATGAAAAGCAGTAAAGGCAGTAGACAAACCCCAAAACCTTCTTAAATATTCTCGTGTCTAATATGAAGAACACGGGATGACTTTATATCGTTATCCAGAACGCTGTGTGTGAATCTGTGTTTAATGGAGTCGCGAATTAGATCTCTCGCATGGCCGAATTCTGATTTACTCTTTCTGTAGTAAATGCAGTCAGACACCATGCTATATTACTCTCTCTTTCTCTCTCCTTTTATCACAGTGGTACAATACGGTGTGTGTATTCACTGATATGGAGGAAAAGCGAACAATCAATTAGCGTTATGGCTGTAATGTTTTTTTTTGAGGAAGGGGGGTACTACATATAAATTGTATAGACAATTCTGTTCAGAACACTTTGGGATCTGTCTTTTATTTCCTTATTCGTATCCTCAAAAAGGAGATTTACATCAATGTACAATTTATATTTGATATCAATTTATTCGATCAGAGTTCATTACATTTGTATTGTAACAATGGCATATCCATGATGAGCCACTAGGGGCCGCCATTACACCACAAATCTGTGTACATGGATATGTGATTTTATTTGTGTTTATTTTATTTTAAATATTCTATTTTTCTAAAATAATAAAAGTATGCATTAAAAATAAGCTTCTCTCCCGAATACAGGAAGTGTGGTAGCAGGAGCAGGTGCTTTCGAGGTGGCTGTGGCTGACGCTCTGGTGAAACACAAGATCAAAGTGAAAGGACGAGCTCAGCTGGGCGTGCAGGCGTTTGCTGACGCTCTGCTCATCATCCCGAAGGTACGGGAACGTTAAAAGCATGAACGAGGGTTTTTTTTTTTTTTTTTTTTCCTTTAAACAATTTATGGTGTAATAACGTACATTTCACAGCATCAAATCCTGGCTTCTTTATTTGATCAAATTTGCTCCTTGTTTTAAAGTTAATTTTCTATTCATATTTGATTTTTACAAGAAATCTTTGTAAGTGTAGGTAACGATGACCTCACTTATTATAATAAACGATAAATACATTTCTCTATTTTAAAAACCGAAGCTTATCCTTAATGAAGACTGATTTGCTCTTACAGTGCTTTAGAATTGTGCGTTTGTGTTCGCAGGTCCTGGCTCAGAGTGCTGGCTATGATGCCCAGGAGACACTGGTGAAGCTGCAGACTGAATATATAGAATCTGGACGATTGATCGGCATAGACCTGAACACAGGTGTGTGTCTCTACACCTCATGATGTATTTAATAATTTAATATGAAGAAATGTAAGTATTTGTGGTTTTCTCTCAGGTGAACCCATGCTCGCAGGAGAGGCCGGCGTCTGGGATAATTACAGCGTTAAGAAGCAGCTGCTTAACTCTTGGTGAGTAAAACCTTTTGTTGATCTTGCGATTGACAAATCCACTGTACAATCCAAAAAAAGAAAAGTTTAGAAAATCTTAATTTGTGAGTTACAGCATATTCACGTGTTATCTGGGCTTCGTTACGTGTTCGGTTCCTTCACTTCAAACGTATGACCCTGGATGAGCGTTGTTTATTATTTCCATACGAGTACATTACATTTGTATTAGAACAGTGCTACAGCTATGTCTAACCACAAGGGGTCGCCCTCACACCACAATGCTGTATACATGGAGACATAATTAGACTTTAAATATTTCGCTCAAAACGTTTGTTTGCTACATGATCACAGTAATCAAGTGTTTCTTTTGCATGATCACATCAGGGAACTGGACCGAACCTCTAACCCTTTATTTATTTATTTATCTCTCCTTGTTTTTTTTCAGCACAATAATCGCTAACAACATCCTCATGGTGGATGAGATCATGAGAGCCGGAATGTCTTCTCTCAAAGGCTAAACTAATCAAGCATGATAAACACCCATGAGATGAAGAAGGGCTGTAGGTGGCCTGTAGTTCTGCGTCTGGATGTCCGGGGTTCTGCGCTGTGACTGGATCCTGACCCGGGTTCTAACAGCGTCTGAATCCCGCCGTCGTTTTCTTCACGTGTCTGCTCATTTCGCATCCGGGATCGTTCCTAAACTCGGGATCGTCCTCTCACACTTTCCTCCATCCAGTCGGGTTATTTATGAGATTTTTGTTAAGCACTGAACTGCAGTTACTTTTTTTGTAACCATTAAAATCCATGAATGTTCATGAAAATACCTTGTGTGTTTGTTTTTGTTTTTTTTTTAAAACAAGAAACAAATCAACACAAATTGTTTAAACATTTTACTTCAATAAAATGAACACAGTATTTTCCTTTACAGCTTTTTCAACTCTATAATCGTAATCGGGTCTAAAAAAGGCGAGACGTCCTCAACTAATATCTATAAGCAGAACATGAGACGGTGATGAAAAAAGGAAAGATAAAAAATTAGGATCAAAGGAATGAACATGATGTCATAGAGACTCTGCTGTTACACTGTTTTTCAGAAGCTGCAGAAATAAAGCAGAAGAATGAACTGAAATAAAACATGGCTGTGTGTAAACCTGCTTCTGATCACCACTTTTATTTTGATAAATAAGTTTTATGAAGGTCGGACTTTCTGATGATGGAACAATGAAATCGACACATCCCTCTGGATGCGGGAGCACAACAGTGTCCCCTTTACTTGAATTAGGAGACCCAAACCTGTTCCAACATCATGATGCTCCTGTGCACAAAGCCAGCTCCATGAAGCTCTACTTTCCATGAGTTTGGAGTGGAAGATCTCTTACTGAACACCTTTGGGATGAATATGAACGCTGGCTGCACCCCCAGACCTCCTCACCTTCTCACCTACATCACCACCTGACTTTAACTTTACCCATGTGGATGAATGAATTTCCACAAAAATCTTCCCAGAAGAGTGGCGCTCATTATAATAGCATGTGGACTCAGATGTTCAAAAAGCACACAATCGAGACGTAAAGGTGAAATGAACGCGTCTGATTTGTGGTGGAATAAACGTTTGATTGATAAACGAGGCTGTTCTTAAGATAAGGCAAAATGGAACGAAAAAAAAATAAAAATCTCATCTCCATAAACATGATCCATTAAACTCATTAATACATTTTCTTCTGCCTCCATCCACCGAAGAAGAAAACGGACAGATCAGATCTTCTCTGTGTGTGTGTGTGTGGTTCGAAACACTCTAAACTCCTTTTGGACTTTGGTTTTTGCTAAATTTACACAAGTAATGGCTGTAAAAGACCTCCATCCACACGACGTTCCTCAGACGTTCTCTTCTCACACTCGCTGGTGTAACCTCACTTTCTCTCAAATAAGGTATAAAGTTCTTCCATTTGTTTCAACCTGAAGGATGCTGCAGGAGGTAAAGTCAAACCACACATGTATACACACACACACACACACACACACACACATGTGTACACACAGTGTTTATGAAGCTGTTCGAGGTTCACATTTGTGAATCAGCTGAAGGCTTCATGATGTCCTGCTTGAACCTTTGAGAGCCGCCTGGGCGTTGGTCCTGAGGTGACATCTGAAGGTTCTAGAACAGCCTCGCCTGCTTCTTCAGCTCGTTCTGTTTCCATGATGCCAAGCGCTCGAAATCGGCCATCGTCATCCCAAACACCCGGAAGAACTCGTCAGGTGACAGGTGTCTCTTGAGGGACATGTGGAAGGAGATTATACATGGACGTTACACAGATGTGTTGATATTGGTTATTAAATTTAAACACATAATGACCAATTTTAAACACAATGTCAGATCTTAGGTCTTTTTAGATAAAGTTCTTCACTGACCTTCTTGACTCAGGTCAGAAGATTATAATAATACAGTAATAAATCCCAGATGTACATAAACACCCTCGTGATCATTATCGTTTCTATAGACTGATAACATGGAATCACTGATCAGGTGACGTCTTCTCTAAGGAGATGTTTTGGTTATTTGATCCAGTCCCTTTGCTTCTTTCTGGACCTGCCTCATCCATCCTAAAGGAGTTATCTTTACCAGAAAACCACCTGCTGCAGCTGAGGATGATTCCACATGACCAGCCTAAAGATCCATGAGGTTTTTGTGGAGCTCAAGAACCATAAAAATGGATCTGGAATGTAATGAATATAAACAGTTCTGCTATAATGGTTCAATCACCATGAACAGTTTGACACTTAGAGTCTCCATCAGTAAACAGCTGAGAACCTCAACTACGATGGAACTGTAAAAAAATGGACATTCGGTGTTGAGGATGAGTCTGGTTCCTCTTAGGTTTCTTCCTCATACCACATGAAGGAGTCACCTCTGGCTTGATCATTAGTGATGAACTTATGGGGACTATTTAATGACACTAAAATTTATATTTAATAAATTAAATAACATTGAAATCAATTGAATTGAATCGAATCTTTAACAATTTAATGAGTCTCCAGTACCAGTGCTTTCTAACCGTCATTAGGAGCTTCTGGTTTCTTGGTCTAATGAACTCCAGAAGATTCAGGGAGAGTAAAATAATCTGATGAATGTATGATGTAAATGAGAACAGGAATATGTTTTGTGAATGTTTGGAAAAAAAAAAAACTCACTGTAGCCTAAAAGGGATAAAACGCATTCCGGTGTAGCAGCACGTGAGGAAATGGTACGTCACGTCACACCGCACCGACACGTTTTATCCATTTCCTTTAGCGCTGCATTGCTGTATAAGGGATTTACCTCTAATCTGGTCCTGTCCACGTCACCAGGCAGCGCGTTACGCCCTCGAACCGTGACGATGAGGTCCTGATACGGATAAATCTGTAAACGTGAGAAGGACGACTGGCGTGACGTGATGAACAACGTGATCAGTTCGTTCCACGGTACTGAGGATGATTCCATTCAATTCTGAGCAAATCTTCGGGAAAGCTCGATTATAGAACAAATCATTTCCCCAAATGAAGGATTCTGGGTGGAGAATTTGTGAAAATTGAATCTGAATTAAAATCTTGAAAGCGAACCGAATTTGAATGTTTTTGGACTTGAGCTTGACTCGGGTCTCGACTTGATCTTGGCCGGTTCTTTATGCTAAAGGAGCATTTTTCAATCTACACATGTGCATCAGGACATTAATAGATTTGTTTGTTCACAGTTAATCTACATACAAAAGGAACATTAATTTGTCTCAAAAATCATAAAAAGATTTGTTTTTTTAAAAGGCTTACACTGCACCGGAACCTGATCATGCTAGCAAACAATTTAGCATGGAAATTGAACATGAGAAATATAACTAGCCACGTTAGCTAATTTTACGTGACTTAAAACTCCAATGGAAAATCTTAGTATTGAACAGGAAGGTGTGTTATTGCATCATAAAACCCAACAGCCAATCACTTTACATTATGCAAATGCGTGGGGTTGTTTCCCTTTTTCTAATCAGCAGTGCGATGTTCTTGATGAGGGTCAAATGTTTAGTAGCATTGTCTCCTCACTGCTCCAGGGTTCCTGGTTTAAATAGCAAACAGCTTAGCATGGAAATTGACCATGAGAAATATAACTAGCCACATTAGCTATGTTAGCTAGCAAGAGTTAGCATGGTTGATTGCTCTTTTATTTATAGCTACTATAAGCTTTTTTCCTCTTTTTATAAAAGTTATTGCTACTAGTTTTTTACAAACAGCTATAAAAAATGCTAAAAATGCTTTTTTTGGGTCTGAAGCTGTGATCACCAACCTTGTATTCTGCAACACAGAGAAGATAAAAGAGAAAAGCAGGAATCAGTGCTCACGTTTTATACCACATTCTCATATACACCACTCAGCCAAAAGTATGTGGACACCGGACCATCAAAGCTTTATCTTCTTGTTTTTTTATATATAATATTATGTTAAACTCCTTTGATCTTTTCTTCGTTTTTTTTCTTTTCATTAGATATGTGAGGATTTGTGTGAGGAGGCTCCATTTCCAGTTCACTCATGGAGGTGTTTAATGAGGCTGAGGAGGTCTAGACTTGAGTTCCTCAAGTTTACACCTTTGTTCTGTGTACAGGAGTGTCGTCATGCTGGAACTGCGGTACAGGGAATTTCTATACGGTTATCATTCAGCCGTGATGGTC